>NC_060068.1:60294911-60597941 GCF_922984935.1 Meles meles | reverse complement strand
CTGTTGCCTAATTATTCTTAAGAATGCTGTAGTTTGGCTGGAATCGTACTTGTAAGCATGGCTTATAAGGAAAGTGAGAAGCAAACCCAATGTTTCAAATTACATATTTTCTAGGATTGTTATAACCTTTTAATAAAGAAGTCATTTTGATCTTATCGTAAAACAATATTTTTTTTAAGTTGAAACAGAGGTTACAAATGCACACATCTTGATTGTACAGTGAATTTTCCTGAATGCATGTAGGAGGAGTCCAACACCCAAATCAATGGAGACTATTTCTAGCACTCTAAAGGGACCCTCTCTGTCTCTCCAGTCACTACTGCCCTCTTAAAGGAAGTAACTTGCCTCACCGTAGTCACCAGAGTTGTTTTCCCTGTTTTTGAACTTCACGGGACCAGGTAGTATATGATTTTGTGTCAGGGTTCTTCTTCAGCTCAGTTTTATGTCTTTGACACACATAGCTATTGCTTTTTCCATTGTTACACAGTAGTCCATTGTACGGATATATCACAATCTATTTCATTGTGTTCTTACGGACTTTTAGGCTGCTTTGAGAGTTTTAGGCAAGTATGAAAGCTGATTGAATATTCATATGCGTGTCCTTTTGTCAACATATGAACTTCATTTGAATACATACCCACACTCAGCAGAGAATTGTTGGTGATGGGGTGCAGATATGTTCAGCTTTAGTAAAAACTGCCGAATGGTTCCCCATTGTGTTTGTGCCGTTTATGTCCACATAGGCAATGCATGAGAATGACTACTTTTTCTTCTCTTTGGGTCTATCTCTTTTAAAGGTTTGAAAAAAAAATTTTTGTTTAGTTAGAGTCACCCACTGAATTTGTTTTCGTTTTAATAGAGTTTCAGGGGAACAAATGTTAGGCTTTTAGAAAAACACTTGGTGAAATTGCTAACAGAATCAGCTGATATCTTAAAAACCCAATTTCTAATTGAGCTCCTTCTCCTACTTCATGTATGATCTTGAGTAAGATTTTTAAGTCGTGTAAGTATTGGTTTCCTCATCTGCAATTAGTGAATGCTCTGCAACATAGCCATTGTATAATATTTTTTAAGCTCCGGTGAAAAGAAGTCAGGTATCCTACTAGCTAGATGGATGGAGTACTCAAAAGATGATGCTAATAATGATAAGAGTAAAATAAAATTCTTATTATTTTTGTCTTTCATTTTTAATTCTGTAATTGGAATATTCAGATATAGTATGATCTCCAGAACCACTGGAATTTAACATGCATTTTGATTACCTCTAAGTTATTGAAACTGTCCCCATGAGCATTCAAATGCTATTTATTGTGTCTTGACTCATGACGAGTTCATTACATTTGAAGTAACAACCCAAGAGAGGTTGAAAACACTATTGTTAAACATTATAGATTTTGAGTATTTTATCTAAAATAACTGTGACCAACCCAAAGCTTAAATTGTGTCTATTATGTTAAATTCTGTAATAGAAGGTGTCTGCTTCTGCACATGTGGGGGCTATGAGTGGAGATAGAGATGTCAGAGGCAAAAGCAGGATACAAAACCAGGAGAGATGAAGAGAGATGATTGAATGGGAATCAGGACACTATGCAAATCCAAAAAGGACACGGGGACTAGGGCTCGCTCCAAATCAAGGTACGGTAAGTAGTCAGGAAGCAGTATGTATGTAGAAGTCAGTGGTCATTCAAAATCAGTTCAAAAGCCAAGCAAGAAGCTCAGAGTCAAGGAATATACCAAATCTGCTTATGAGTGACAGAATGGATGAGACCAAAGCTGATTTGCCCACCCACAGGATTAAGGGTCAGAGAGTTGCTCAAGGTCAGAGATAAACTATTCTCTTCTTACTGTTACTCTGTTTTGTATGACAGGACATGTGCCTAGAAATAACAGTAGATATACTTCACCAAAAAAAAAACTGTAATGGATGTTACTTTCTTTTTCTCCTTCCATTTCTGAAGCAAGCATTCCTTGAAAATAGCCCAACAGTGTTAGTGATTATGATAAATAGAACTCATGAATCTTATCAAACCATTCAAAGTCAAGTTTGCTCTATTATAGCAAACCTTTCTCTCTCTCTCTTTTTAAAGATTTTATTTATTTATTTGACAGACAGCAAGAGAGGGAACACAAGCAGGGGGAGTGGGAGAGGGAGAAGCTGGCTCCCAACTGAGCAGGGAGCCCAATGTGGGGCTCGATCCCAGGACACGGGGATCATGACCTGAGCCGAAGGCAGACACTTAATGACTGAGCCACCCAGGCGCCCCAGCAAACCTTTCTCTTGAAGTAAGAGGTGTCATTGCTGCTAAAGTTTCCTTAAGTACTCAGCACTGAATACAAAGACATTTTTATAAATCAGTGACACTGGAATAGTTTTCCCTTCATTTTCATCAGTACTTAATCTAGCTCTTTGCAGGTCTAATTGACTTTGGGGAAAAATGAGTCCATCTTCACAAATTACTGGAAAGTAAATTTAGAACTTCTGGAATGCAGTTCTTTTGTCATGCTCTACCCTGCCTCGTATTGTTCCCTTCCAATTACTGGATAGATTTAATAAGTGAATGATGAAATGAGCTCCCTCTAAAAAAAACAGTCAAGTTATAACAGTATGCTTATTTACTTTGTTGCTAGACAGCCAGCCAAGCAAGCGGTCTGTTTCTGGTAATCTGCTGTCACCGTTGGGCATAAAATGTAACAAAATTGATTCCTTTACTTTTAACACCAAGGTTATCCATTTGAAGGGGTACATAAAGATTAAATGATAACAAGAGGATGGCTCTTTACTTTTGAATCTTGGTCTATTGCTCTGCTAGCTTTTTTTTTTTTTTTCAATTTTATTACTTTGCAACATTAATTGATTCTTTTGAAGTTGATGCCTTATAAACAAGAATCCTACGTGAGTTTTATTTCTAACATTATTGCAGTTTGAACAGCAATATGCAGCCACTTCTTTAATATGTAGAAAAACAATAACATGGCAAAGTGAAATTATGGGCAGGGTGTATTGGGAAGGGCTAGAAACCAGAAATCAATCATTTTCCGTAACTAGTTAGAAAAGCCTGGGTAAATCATTTAACCTCCCTGGGTCTCAGTTTTCTTATTTATAAAAGGAAGAAATTTGTATTAAATGACCTCTGGATCCTTCCAGGTGGAAATTACTTCTTTTATTTATCATTATTCATTCCAGGTCTCTTTGATCAATACTTTGCTTAAGAATCAAAACAAAAAATGACATTCAGTTGTAGGTGTTTGTTTTGTTTTCCTTACTTAATCTTTTATAGTGGCATACAAAAAACTCTAATTTCCAACAGGTAAATAGCAGGGGGAACAGAGGAGGATGAAATGGAATATTTTTAAAATTGGAAAAAAAGAATTTATTATAGAAATAAAATTGTTGTTTCTGGCCTCAACTGGTTATTTCATTCTAATGAATAACAGACAATTGTTATTAAATGTTTAACAATGTAAAATTTATTTATAATACCTGTATTAGAACAAATACTTTAATAGTTGGAAAATCATCTCTAGGATGTTTAAAAAATATTCACACAGAGAAATAAATTTATATTGTCTCATGCTATGCCGTACATTGTCTCCCTCTTCCAAATTGGATCTTATGCTTAATATTTGAATAGTATTCATTCAGGCTGCATTTGGAGGTATAAGTTTATTTTTATTTTTAACCATTTGGTATAATCTTGGGAGAAGAATAGATCATTTTTACAATTGTTTATAAATCACTTATTGTACTGAGAAAGGATAAGAATATAGCAGAAAGATTTATTTTTATTTGCCATATACATATTTAATGTAGGTCACTTTCAAAGTACTTCAAAACATTTTGCATAAAATTTGAAAAGATAGATACTATACCATCTGTAATGTAGATGGATAATAAATATGTCAAAAGAAGAATAAAGAAATTACAACCATGTACATTTTATCCAAATGTAATCAAGGCAGTAATTTGGAAGAGTAACTATATTGGATGAGTTTCCGATGGGAGGATATGGGCATATAGCTCTGACTTCTCTGGTCTCTGCTTCTTCCCAGGGCGATCACACTTTCCTCTCACCTGCACTCCTATTTGTACATCCCAGAAGCAGGAACCATTTTTAGTGTCTTGAATATACATGGCCCTTCCTCCTTCAGGGTCTTCCCCATATGTTAAACATCTTTTTGAAACCATCTTCTGTTCACTTTTTGCCTAATTAATTTCTTCTTATGCTTTAAAACTTGACTCAGTCATCATTTCCTGGAGTTCTCTAGACCAAGGATTTCCTCTATATAATCATGATATTATCCTGGATACAATTATGAAGTGAATAGTTAAGTATTCTTTCAATTGTGAAGTGAATAGTTAAGCAATTCTTTAATAGCTCTTTTCTTGGCTAGGCTGTAGTCTTTAAAAGGGCAGGGACTCTGTCTTGTTTCTCTTTTAATTCTAGCACCTAATAAACCAACAGCATCTTACACCTTATGGACATATAAAGAATACTGCATTTTACCTAATAAGATACCTGATTCAATATGTACTTGAAGGCAATGCAATTTTATGTCCCTGCCATATTGGAATAAATAACCAGGAGTCCATGCATTTGAACCTATAGATATTAGTAGGTGACTGTCATTTTGGGAGAAAAACACTATATCTAATAGTTTCAGTGTATATGTGTTATTTAAATTTAAGTCTCTTACAGGGCCCTGATAGTTCATTGCTAGTTTACAGGGGTCTTTAGGCATTCTTTGTTAAAAAAAAATCTTAAATTAGAAATTATGTACTTCTTTCAAGTAAATTTTTGTATCAGGCTAATGGTCATAAAAAATTTATTCCAGTTGTGTACTTAAATTTTTTCTTGAGTTAAAGAGTTTGTAATCCATTTTAATTATTAAAGTTACTGGCACTTGAGTCAAGTGATAGCCCCCTATCTTTCATTTTTTAAATTTTATTTAATTGTTCTTGACCTACAATATTATATTAAATTCAGATGAACAACTCAGTGATTTGACCTTTATATACATTGTAATACCTTAGTAAGTCTAGTTACTCATTATCACCATACAAACTTGGTATAATATTATTGAATATATTCCCCATTCTGTAGATTAAATTCCTGTGACTTAATTATTTTATAACTGGAAGTTTATAGTTCTTGATCCCCTTCACCTATTTCACCTTTACTAATCCCCTCTCCCTCTGGCAACCAACTATCTATTCTTCTTACCTAAGGGTTTTGGTTTTGTTGTTTTTGTTGTTGTTGTTGTTTATTTTGTGTTTTAGATTTCAGTATAAGAGAAATCATTTGATACTTGTCCTTCTCTACCTGACTTGTTTCTCTTAGCATAATACCTCCAAGGTCCATCCATGTTGTCACACATAGAAAGATTTCATTCAGTTTTATGTCTGAATAGTATTCCCTTGTATCTAGAAACACTGTATCTTCTTTATCCATTCGTCCATTGATGGACACTTAGGTTGTTTCTAGATCTTAACTATTGTAAATAATGCTGCAGTGAACATAGGGAAGCAAATAGCTTTTTCAAATTAGTTTATACTTGAATGTACACTATTTCAAACAGTGAATCTACACTATAATCACTACACACTAAAATATTCACTATTATGAATATATTATACATATATTTCTCTTATATCTTGTCTTTTTGGTATTAGCCATTCTGGTGGTATGAAGTAATTATCTTATTGTGGTTTTGATTTGTATTTCCTTGATGATTAAAGATGAACATCTTTTCAAGTGCCTGTTGGCCATCTGTAGGTCTTTTTTGGAAAATGTCTGTTCAGATCATTTGCCTATTTATTGCTTGTTTTTTCTGTTACTGAGCTGTATGGGTTTTTAAACATTTACAGAGAAATGATTTGCAAATACTGACTCTCCTTCAGTAGGATGTCTTTCATCTTACTGATGTTGTCCTTTGTTCGGCAAAAGTATTTAGTTTGATGTCATCCCATTTGTTCATTTATTTTTTGCTTATGTTGCCTTGCCTTTGAGATCAAATCCAAAAAGCTATTGCTACGACTGATGTGAAGTTTACCGACCTTTGTTTTCTTCTACAGTTTTATGGTTTCAGGTCTTATGTTCAGGTCTTTAGTCAATTTTGAATTAATTTTTCCATATGATAAATGGATCCAGTTCCTTCCTCTGCATGTATTCTTACAGTTTTCCCAGCACAATTTACTGAAGAGACTGTCCTTTTCTCATGGCATATTCTGAGTATATTTGTTAAGTCCATCTGGTTTAATGTGCCATTTAAAATCATTGTTCCCTTACTGATTTTCTGTTTGGATGATCTATCCACTAATATAAGTAATGTTTTAAAATCCCTACTATTATTGTAGTGCTGTCAATATCTTCCTTTAGGTCTGTTAATATTTGTTTATATATTTTGGTACTTGTATGCTGGGAGGATGCAGATTTATAAATCTTCTTGCTGGATTGATTCCTTTATGTAATTCCCTTTTTTCCTTTTGTTACAGTCTTTGTTTTAAAGTCTTTTTGTGTAATGTGAATATAACTACATGAGCTTTCTTTTTATACCTATTTTCATAGAATATCCTTAAATCTAAAGTCACTCTCTTGCAGACAGTACATAGATGAATTTTGTTTTATTATCTATTAATCCCCTTGGTGTGTTTTGATAAAGGAGTTTAATATATTTACATTTAAAGTAACTATTCGTAGGTATGTACTTATTGCTATTTTGTTAATTGTTTTCTGGCTGTTTTTGTAGCTCCTCTCTGTTTTTTCATTCTTCTCTTTCTCTCTTCCTTTGTGACATGATGTGTATCTTTCTTTTTTTTTTTTTCATTTTATTTATTTTTTCAGCGTAACAGTATTCATTCTTTTTGCACAACACCCAGTGCTCCATGCAAAACGTGCCCTCCCCATTACCCACCACCTGTGATGTGTATCTTTCTTTAGTGTTAAGTTTACATTCATTTCTCACTGTCGTTGGTGTATTTACTATAACTTTTGGCTTTATGACTACTGTGAGGTTCACATAGAACATTTTACAGATTGAACAGTATTTTAAGTTCATAACAATTTAAATTTAAACACATTTCTGAACTCTAAATTTCTACTCCTTTTATGTTTTTGATGTTATATTTTGGTTCATTTTATCTTATGTATTTTCTTAATTATTACAGTTTGAGCTAATTTTTTTTTTTTTTAGTTTGTTTATATGGGATCCTTCTTTTTTTTTTTAATTTTATTTATTTATTTATTTTGATTTGTTTATTTACAGCATAACAGTGTTCATTGTTTTGGCATCACACCCAGTACTCCATGCAGTACGTGCCCTCCCTATTACCCACCACCTGGTTCCTCAACCTCCCACCCCCCCCCACCCCCGCCACCCCTTCATAACCCTCTGGTTGTTTTTCAGAGTCCATAGTCTCTCATGGTTCATCTCTCCTTCCAGTTTCCCTCAACTCCCTCTCCTCTCCATCTCCCCATGTCCTCCATGTTATTTGTTATGCTCCACAAATAAGTGAGACCATATGATACTTGACTCTCTCTGCTTGACTTATTTCGCTCAGCATAATTTCTTCCAGTCCCGTCCATGTTGCTACGAAAGTTGGGTATTCGTCCTTTCTTCTTCTTTTTTTTTTTTTTAAAGATTTTATTTATTTATTTGACAGAGAGAGATCACAAGTAGGCAGAGAGGCAGGCAGAGAGAGTGAGAGGGAAGCAGGCTCCCTGCCGAGCAGAGAGCCCAATACGGGACTCAATCCCAGGACCCTGAGATCATGACCTGAGCCGAAGGCAGCGGCTTAAACCACTGAGCCACCCAGGCGCCCCGTATTCTTCCTTTCTGATGGAGGCATAATACTCCATTGTGTATATGGACCACATCTTCCTTATCCATTCATCCATTGAAGGGCATCTTGGTTCTTTCCACAGTTTGGCGACCGTAGCCATTGCTGCAATAAACATTGGGGTACAGATGGCCCTTCTTTTCACTACATCTGTATCTTTGGGGTAAATACCCAGCAGTGCAATTGCAGGGTCATAGGGAAGCTCTATTCTTAATTTCTTGAGGAATCTCCACACTGTTCTCCAAAGTGGCTGCACTAACTTGCATTCCCACCAACAGTGTAAGAGGGTTCCCCTTTCTCCACATCCTCTCCAACACACGTTGTTTCCTGTCTTGCTAATTTTGGCCATTCTAACTGGTGTTAGGTGGTATCTCAATGTTGTTTTAATTTGAATCTCCCTGATGGCTAGTGATGATGAACATTTTTTCATGTGTCTGATAGCCATTTGTATGTCTTTGTTGGAGAAGTGTCTGTTCATATCTTCTGCCCATTTTTTGATATGATTGTCTGTTTTGTGTGTGTTGAGTTTGAGAAGTTCTTTATAGATCCTGGATATCAACCTTTTGTCTGTACTGTCATTTGCAAATATCTTCTCCCATTCCGTGGGTTGCCTCTTTGTTTTGTTGACTGTTTCCTTTGCTGTGCAGAAGCTTTTGATCTTGATGAAGTCCCAAAAGTTCATTTTTGCTTTTGTTTCCTTGGCCTTTGGAGACATATCTTGAAAGAAGTTGCTGTGGCTGATATCGAAGAGGTTACTGCCTATGTTCTCCTCTAGGATTCTGATAGATTCCTGTCTCACGTTGAGGTCTTTTATCCATTTCGAGTTTATCTTTGTGTACGGTGTAAGAGAATGGTCGAGTTTCATTCTTCTACATATCGCTGTCCAGTTTTCCCAGCACCATTTATTGAAGAGACTGTCTTTTTTCCATTGAATATTTTTTCCTGTTTTGTCGAAGATTATTTGACCATAGAGTTGAGGGTCCATATCTGGGCTCTCCACTCTGTTCCACTGGTCTATGTGTCTGTTTTTATGCCAGTACCACGCTGTCTTGGTGATCACAGCTTTGTAGTAAAGCTTGAAATCGGGTAACGTGATGCCGCCAGTTTTGTTTTTGTTTTTCAACATTTCCTTAGCAATTCGGGGTCTCTTCTGACTCCATACAAATTTTAGGATTATTTGCTCCAGCTCTTTGAAAAATACAGTTTGAGCTAATTTAACTGCTTTTGTCTTCTAACCTTCATGCTAGATTTATAAGTGATTTATTTACTACCTGTATTAAATATTTACCTTTGCAATTAGATTTTTACTTTTCTCTGTTTTCTTGTTAATTAGTGCCATTCCTTTTTAGCTCAAAGAATTCCCTTAAACTTTTCTTGTGAAGTTGGTTTCATGGTGATGAACTCCTTTACCTTTGACTTATCTGGAAAACTTTCTCTCTTCTTCAATTCTGAATGATAACCTTCTGGGTAGAGTACTCTCAGAAGTTTATTCCTTTCAGTGCTATGAATATATTATTCCATTCTCTTCTGGCCTGTAAATTTTCTGTTGAAAACCTTCTAGTAATCTAATGGCATTTTCCTTGTAGGTAAGAGGTTGCTTTTCCATTGTTGCTTTTAAGATTTTTCTATTTTTCTTTAAATATTGACAATTATAGTATGTTTTGGTGTAGATCTGTTTTAGTACAGTTTTTTGGGAACTTGGTGGACCTCCTGGGCCTGGATTTCTGTTTCCTGCCCCAAATTAGGGAATTTTTTACTTCTTCATTACTTCTTCAAGTAAGTTTTTATGCACCTTTCTCTCCTCTCTTTCTCGGATGCCTATAACGTGAATGTTGTTTGATATTGTCCTTTAGGTCTCTTTAATTTTTATTCATTTTTTAAAAGTTTATTTTTCTGTTTTCTACTCTGTCCAGGTGAAGTCCAGTGCTTTGTCTTCCAACTTACTTTTCTCTTATCTTTTATCTGATCTGATATCAAACACTTGTATCTTTCAGTTCAGCTATTATATTCTGTGACTTGATACTCTCCTACATTCTCTATTGGAAGCCAGACTCTCAGGTAGCAGCTTTTAAAGTACGCAAATATGTACAGACTTGTGGGGCCATAATCATGATCTCTGCTGATCTCCAGACCAGGTGATCTGGAGGTTCTCCTGTGCAACACACGTAAAAATCAGGGCCCCAGATAAGTGTATAAGCTCTTTTCTGAGAGATCTTGTTGAATTGTACTGAGGTTTATACCGCTAATGCTGTCCTGCTTATGTTCTCAGCAAGCCACTCCATACTCTAAATGTATGGGATACTGGAAGCCTGCCCCTGAGGCCAAAGCTGCAGGTTAAGTAAGTAGGCATTTTCCCAGGAAGACTGGGGTGTTTCAGTCTGTTATCTCTGCAGTGCCCTGGGGATGTTGGTCTGCCAAGAATTATGTTTCTTATTGTCAGAGTGTGTCATAGTGTGTGGGAGCTGAGGAACACTGGCCCCCTTGGCTACCAGGGCCAGGTGAAAAAGGGCATCCCCCTGTGTGGTTTGTACGTGTTTGCCAGCTTTACCAAGTAATCTGGAGAGTGTAGGGGTGTGTGGGGGGGATACTCACTGGCTCCAGAAAGGCAGAGGGAAAATGCCTTGAGTGAACATACCCATAGGCTTCAGCGATGCTGCTAGGAAGAGTGTCTTGTCTGTCCACATGCATTGGCCCTAGGTTGGGGGCAGGAGGATGCTAAACTGTTTGTGCTTACCTGCCCCAACCAGGAAGTGGAAGATTACTATGACCATTTGTACTCTTGAGCCTCAGCAGAGCGGTGAGACATAACTGTTAACACTTACTCCTGCTAACCCAGTGGGGCAGTGGAAGGGTGCAACATCCCAGAAGGGCCACTAGTGGTAACAGGATAGATGGAGACAGCACAAAAGGCATCTGTTAGCAGTTTCATCTCCAAACAGATTGCCAGCTTTCCTGCCCATTGAGCAGATGCCCCCACACCAGCTAACGAGTCTCCTTCCCATAGAGTACAGGTACTTTTCAAATTGACACTTTTACACTGGATTCCAGGGTGAGTAAGACTCCATGTGAGTCTTTTAAAAGGAAAGTCTCTTTCCTTTAGCACTCTAGGTCTCTTAGAAGTTAGCCCCATTGGTTTTCTAAGTCAGATGTTTGGGGAACTTGTCTGATGCAGATCCCAAGGGCTGGGGTGTCTAATGTGGGGCAGCAACCCCTCACTCCTCCAGAAAAAGCGCTAGACTGGTAAGATCCCTCCCTGCTGTATGTTGCCACACTTGGTATGGCGTTTTTTTGCTAAGATCCCATCTCTGCCTCTCATACCCATCTTGAAGAGGTCCTTTTATCCTCTATTGTGGAGAAGTACTTCATGTAGTTTATAAAAATCTTCTTCAGAGGGTAATGGTCCATGTGTAGCTCTAGATCTGCTGTACTCATGGGAGGAGGTGAATTCACGAATTTCCTGTGCCATCATCTTTTACCCCTCCTCCTCTCACAGTTTTAAAAATTTATTTACTCATTTATTAAAATTTGAATTTATCACATTTAAGTTAAAATTTATGACTACTGACACATGTTTTGAGTTCTAAATTAAAACCTCACTAAGAAAAACTTTTCTAAAAAGGCTACTTTGGGGTACCTGGGTGATTCAGGCAGTTAAGTATCTGACTCTTGATTTTGGTTTAGGTCATGATCTCAGGATCATGAGATCAAGCCTATGTCAGGCTCTGTGCTGGGCATGGTGCCTACTTGGGATTTTCTTTCCTTCCCCTCTGAGCCTCCCACTGCCCTGCTCTCTTGGGCATGTGTTCTCTCTTTAACTATAAAAACATTGAAAAACAAAAATAAATAAGCTGTTTAACATTAAGCACAGTGAATTAATACCTACTGTGGATCCATTTTTATAGCTATATAAAATTTTTTCAAATTTAGTGGTTCATTGCTATTGGCAGAAGAGTTAAAATGAAAAATACAAAAGAGAACATCGTTGCCTTGAAATTAAACATAGTTCTATTCTGTCCACGTTCATGAGATACCATAAAGAGTTACCACAGTATCTCAAAACTAGAAATCTATTTAGAGACCATTCAGTCCCAATGTGATGGACACTTTTTGCAGAATAATCTCATAAGTAATTTGAACATTGCTACAAACAAGCATTTTGCTAACTCTTCAGGTAACTCCTTACATTTTTTGGGTATCCAGTATTATTAGAGAATTTTCCTTTATGTTGGCATAAAATATTCCATTTTACAACTTCCACACATCCCTACCTTTTGTTTTAGATACACACAAACATAACACACTTAGTCTTTATTGAACATTTTTAAGGCACATCTTCACTGGTATATCGAGATTTCTGTTGGTATTTGAGGAATTTCTTTTGAAGTTAGATTTGGTACTCCTGAATGTAGTTAATGTAGACCAGGAATCTTGATCTCATTGGTAAAGCTTAAGCGTCCTCATGTTGTTGATCTTGATTTTCAATTTCCTCATACATGTCCATTCATGTCTAAAGATTATCCTCTCTTGGGGTGCCTGGGTGGCTCAATCACTAAAGCATCTGCCTTCTGCTCAGGTCGTGATCCCAGCATCCTGGGATCAAGCCCTCATTGGGCTCCCTGCTTGGCAGGAAGCCTGCTTCTCCTTCTCCCACCCTCCCCCTGCTTGTGTTCCCTCTCTTGCTGTGTCTCTCTCTGTCAAATAAATAAAAATCTTTTAAAAAATCTTTTAAAATATTAAAAAAGATAAATATTATCCTCTCTTATAGAGAAGATAGAAGCAAAATAGCAAGAAGTATATCTCAGTGTCATCCATCATATTATGATAGCTATGGATGGGCTGTGCTCTGGAAGGAAAGAATACATGCACAAATCCAGTCTTGTTGGGCAGCACCATGGCAGAAAATAGTAGGTCTGTGCTTTCCTCCTTCTTTGCCTTAAAGTTTTTTTTTCTTTACATTGCCCTTATCATTAACCACAAGTCTATTCAGAAATCATCCTTGATATTAGTGATGTATTTAAAAATCTTGGTTGACTTTCAAATTTCTTCATTTAAAAATTTTTAAAAAATATTTTATTTATTAATTAGAGAGCAAACAAGAGTGTGAGAAAGTGCATGAGCAGGGGGAGATGTATTGGGAGATGGAGAAGCAGACTCCCCACTGAGCAGGGAGCCTGAACTGGAGCTCAATTCCAGGACCCTGAGATCTAGTCATAGATGCTTAAGTGGCTAAGCCACTAAGGAACCCCTAAATTTCCTCTTGATTATACATTTTATTGAAAAAAGACATAGGCAGTTTAAACAGGCTCAGCTAGTAAATTCTCTTTGGCGTAGATATGACTAACTTCTAATATTCAGAGAGGGAAGAGGCTATTGTCATCGCAGAACTGAGATAAAACTGACAGGCATTCTGCTGTTAACTAGCAAGTAGACAAAATTATAAGATCTAGGTGACCTGGATGATTTCTGATGATTGATTCTTTTAGGGCTTGAGCAACATCTGGTTTGTAGACCCAAGACAGATTTAACATAGTTTTAGTAGCAGGATTTGTCAGTACAGACTTTGATAACAATCCTCTGAATGAGTGTAAAGCTACAAGCGCATTTAAAAAATAAGGATTACATAAATGGATGATAAATGGTGATAACTACATTTCTCAAACTATAAGGGAGATTTCAAGTATGTAAGGTAGAAGAATATAATGACTCAGTACAAAATTAGCATTGAAGATACCTCTATGAACTAACATTTAACTTAATGTTGATACTGATAGATAGATAAATTACAAACATGTCTATTTTACAGAGGTTGGTATATATACACATATTTCCTAGTTCTGTCCACTCAGAAGGATCAAAAGCAATGATACTCCTGGGACAAGGAGCCTACTCCTTGAGCGTATCTTAGTTTCTAGTGTCATGCTCTAATAAAAGGAAGCAATGCTCTTTGAAAAAATGGCTGGTTCTTGAGCTTGGGCAGGAAATATACAAAAAAGCTTGGAGCATCTTTGATAGCTAAAAAGTAAAGAAGTGCTAAAAACAAAAAACAGCTATGTGGTATGTTGAGGAGATGGAGGAACCAACTGGAAGAATTTCCCAGTGACTAGAGCTGGTACAGTATTAATTAACAACAACAAAAACAACAAAAGGTAGTGATAGGTTATAATTCAAATTACATAATAAATATATATGACTTCGTAGTGATATATAACTATTATATATATAATATATAATTTATATAATATATATTATATTTATAATTATATATATAATTATATATATAACTATATATATTGTTTTAAATAAACAGATGAGAAAGAAAAAACAAATTGCTCAAACAGAATAATTCCAAATAATTTATATTGATATACTCCCCTTCCAAAGGTGATGGAGTATAATTTTCAATTCCTTATTGGTGGGTATACTTAGTAACTTTTTTCCAAAGAGTATAGTATGGAAAGGGGAAAATTGACTTTATGGTGGAAAAGCCTAGAAGACAATAATTTAGCCAGATTATCAAGATTAACATCATTAGTGATAAATATATTGAAAGCATACCCTTGGAACACCTGGGTGGCTCAGTCAGTTAAGTGTCTGCCTTCGGCTCAGGTCATGATCCCAGCATCCTGGGATTGAGTTCCACAAAGGACTTTCCGCTTAGCAGGAGCCTACTTCTCCTTCTCCCTGATGCTCCCCCTGCTTGTACTCTCTGTCTCTCTCTGTCTGTCAAATAAATAAATAATTTTTTTTTTTTTTTTTTAAGAAAGCCTATGTCCTTGATATGTGTTGAAAATGGCACTTCATCTGTGTGGCCTTCTACTCTGAAACCCATAACTTCACTTTAGTCATGAGATGACACAATACAAACATCACTGAAGGACATCTACAAAATACATAGCCAGTACTCACAGCTGTCAAAGTCATCAAAAGCAAATAAAATATGTGGGCAATTTTCAAAGCACAGAAGGGATTAAGGAAATATGGCAATAGAATATAATACGGTATCTTGGGTGGGATCCTAGAACTGCAAAACTGCACAAGGCAAAAATAAACGAAATCTAAATCCAGTGTGTGTGTGTGTCCATGTATGTATGTATCTGTTGATATCTGTATGTATGTGTATTACGGGTTTTGATGTCAGTTAAATACATATGTCTATACATTTACGTATGTGACACATGTATATATGTTTTATGCATCATCTCGTGAAGAAAAGTGACGTCCTAACCATTTCTTTTTCTCTAGAACACATTTTTTCTCAATAAATCTTGAGAATAAACTAATTTTACTAATAAAATCCCATTTCTAATATACATTATGCTAATAAATAACAGTTCTCATAAAATTAGCCAAAGCACTTGTGACAGTGATCTTTGGAGTGATACATACTTTGGAGTATGTATTTCCAGTTATGTTTACTAAGTGGCACGTGGATAAAGACTGAGGCTCAGGAAATGGACACAAACACTCATGTCCACTACCTATGCTGAAGAGTTTTACAAAAATCATTGATATCACAATACTCTTATTTTTCTCTTATCTTTTGGGTTGTCTGTTTTATATATAATTTCTCCAAAGAGCTTTCTGTGCAGCCTCATCTATTTCTAGAGACACATTTGTCACGTTTTATGATGTGCAATGACTTATGACTTCCAGTGAGGTCTTGGTTTTGGAGACTCTTCTAATTCTGTTTTTACTTTTAAAAGCAGACTTTGCCCATATTAGCTATTTTGCCCTCATATACGACACCACCACAAGTTCTCTCTCCCTGAAGTTTCCTGTGATTATTTCTTCCCCAACTGGAACTGACCTTTATAGTCATGTTATGCTCAGAAAGGCAGCTTACTTTTCTTTCTTTATTATTTTTCTGAAATTGAGATATAAATGATGTATAACATTGAATTTAAGGTGTACAATGTGTTGATTTGGTATATTTTCTATTGCAGTGTGTTTACCCCTGCAGGGTTACCTAACCCCTCCGTCATTTTACATAATTGCCACTTCTTTTTTGTGATGAGAACATTCAAGATCTTCTTTATTTTCTCTTTCTACTTTGTCAGATATAATTTTCAACCTGTCAGCTTCTTTAGATGTTTTATATTTAACCAAATGAGATACTCTTCCATGTTTTCTTTCATCAAAAATTTTGAAAGATTTATTATATAAGGTAGGCATAACTAAGATACATACTTTGCCACCAAAAGCTTTTGGCTTCATGTGTGGGTGGAGACATAATAAACAGTAATGATACTATGTGACAAAATCTAGGGTAAAGGTGTACATGGGTGTTTATGAAAGCTTAAAGAAGGAGTTTTTATACTAGCCTTTCTAGGAGTGATTGTTTATAGAAGGATTTCCAGAGGGGTCCCTTGCAATGAGTCTGAAAATACAAAGTGTGATGGGTAGAGATATAAGCAAGAGAGAAGACAGGGTGAACTTCAGTTCACTGTTGAGAAAGATCAGTTCATGTTCTGGGGTGTAATTAGATCAGGAAATGAAGGTTGGATGTAATTGAAGAATAGTAAGAGATGAGACCACAAAGGTAAGCAGAGAATATATCATGATGGTTTTCTATGTCATGCTAAAAAATTTGAGTTATGTCAGGGGCTTGACATAATCAAGTTGGTGTATTATAAAACTCATTCTAGGAATAATAAAGAGACACAATTGAAAAGGGCATAATAAGAATCAAGCAGAACACAGCTGTTACTGCTAAGATTGAGTTGAAAATGATGAGGTAATGAATTACAACAGTGATATTATGAACGGAGAGAAGATGAATCTCTAGTGTCAATCATCATGCCCATTAAAGTCAGCGCTTAGTAGAAAATTTTAATAAATGAATCAATGAATAAAATTAAGAAATTAGGCTAAAGATTTGAATAGGCATCCACGTGGACAGTAGAAAGTCTGACTTTAATAGTGAGAGTTGAAATGAAGAAAACTTTGATGTAAACTCCGGTAGAGAGAGAGGAGCCAAATGGCTGGAGGATTAGAGGAACACATTTCAAGGAAAGAGAAAAGTATCATTGTTAGGGCTCTACTGTGTCCAGAAACACTTATATATAAGTATATTTACATATAAATATATGACATAATCTTTTATTTCTGGTATCTGGACAACTCATAATGTACTACCAAAAAAAAAAAAAAAAAGCAAATTTTATGTTATGGTTGCCAAAATGTTATCTTCTGATTTACCAATTCCCATATAAACAGTACTCCTCTGCTTTCTTCCTAGTCTCTGTCTGCTTCTTCTTCCTTCTCCTTTTAACCCATGTACATCATTTACCATGTTTTCTACTAGCCTGTCCTTAATATACTTGCACGACTTTACTCTTTGCCTACACCTTCTGCTAAGGGAAAAGAATCAGATCATGTGTCCAAGTCTGTTTTGATTTGACAACCTGCCAAGCCATTTGTAACATTTCACAATATCTGAAAGTATGGGTCAGTGGATCCTGAAGACACCAATGCCCACTAAGTACTGTCAAGTTCCTAAGCATGTCTCAGAAAAAGGCAAATTGACCCAAAGAAAACCTTAAAGAATTCTACTCCTACCATGGAAGTTAGACGACCCGCTGTAGATTTGTCAGCAGATAAATTCAAAGGGAACACTCTGATGATAAATTATTAAATTTACCCCAGTCTTTTGTACTCTCCATTTCTACAAAATGTCTTTAGGCTTTCTGGCTTTAAATCTACTCTGTCGTGTTTGTTTCTTACCAATTTGGCTTCCTCCAAGGTTTTATTTTCTGATTTAGCACTGGTCTTCTCCATCCTCCTTAGCTATAATCTGAATAGTCAGTTACTCTTCTGATATCTCTGATTTGATTTTATCCCTCCATTAATTGGCCCTAACTCTCTCAGGCCAGCCTGTATTGCTGTAATTACCCTCTGGAGGACAAGGTGGGACCAGAGCATCATGGAAGTGATGGAGAGGAGAGATCTTTTACTTACTGGTTCTGCCTTTTAGAAGTATTCCATCCAGGGATGCCTGGGTGGCTTACTTTTTTGAGCTTCCAACTCTTGATTTTGGCTCAGATTGTGGTCTTAAGTTGTGGTGCTCTCAGGGCCCTAGATCTCAGGATCTAGCCTCAGTTGGACTCCATTATCAGCGTAGAATCTGGTCGTCTCTCTTCCGCTTCCTCTGACCCTCTCCCCATTGGTGTGCTAGTCTTCACACATTCTCTCTTAGGTAAATAACTTTAAAAAATAATAAAATAAAAGTATTCCATCCAGATGCCAGCCATTGTCTTAAGGAAAATGAAAGCTGATAAAATAAAAATACCATTTTTATAGTCATCAAGTTAATTATATTTGATTTGAATGAGCTCAACTTAAAAAATCTTTTGGTATTGATATTAACTGATCTATACATGATTTGAAAACAAAATCCAAGGTCAACCATGTATTTATTCTTAGTGGCATAGTCTTACCTGTATTTTTAAAACCTCCATTTATATATATGGAAATGAGCTATATGGTAATATACAACTTGATTAAAGTCACTCAATATTTATATGCTTCAGCCTACCCACGCTCTCCAAATTGGGAATCTATTGACATGAGTTCAGATTTCCAATTCACATACTGTATTTCATCATGATAAACAGACTCTATATATGATCATACATAAAGTGTTGACTGATAGGCATTTTAAGATTTAATATATAGTTTTCTTAATTTGAAAGTGGTATCTTTTGTACAAGTGAGTTATCTTTAGAAATAGAACTACAATTTATTTCAAAACCCTAAGATTGTTAGTAAATTATGAACTTAACCTGTTCATTGAAAGGCAACAAAGCATGATACTTAAGAATTTAGTTTTGAACTTGATTACCTAAGTCAGTTTCTGGGATTGCCACCTGTGATCTGCATGATTTTAGAAACTGCCCTTGTTTAGTCTTCTTCATCTATAAATTGGGAATAAAGTATCTTCTCTAGACGATTGTCATAAACGTAAAATATGATGCAAATAACAAAGCACGGGCCCACAGAAAGTGATACCTACATGTGCTTGTTAAATGATTTAGAAAATGCTCTATCAGTAAAATATTGTACTGCGTTAATAATGAGAGATGTTCTGTTAAAGAAGTAATTTTCTTCAACTTGGAATAATACTCCAGTTTCTGATACTGGGAGGAAGACAACAATACATTCTAATAATATTAGAATTTCAATGTCATTTTCTTTCTAAATATATTGATTTTATAACTTGTATTACTATATACATATTACCATTTTTATTATCAGTTTGAAATGTCATATATTATAAAGGGATCAAAGTATAAGTATAAAAGCATTAATAATATGGTCAGCAAATCCAAAAGGACTGACCACATTGTGTTTTCATAACATTTGATTTATGGCAATTATTACCAGTGTTGTTCAGTTTCATATATAGTGTCTTATCAATAAATACTATGATTCCTGAAGGGCAAAAATGAAATAAAAAATATTTTGCACATCTGCTACTACATTGTATTTTAAATGGCAAAGTGGTTGGCAATTGCTTCATTGAAAATTTAATTTCCCTTTCATATCTTTCATCCTCTGTGGTTATATAAATGACTATATTTGCAATCATGTTTTTCTACAGATAAAAGTCCTATGGCTTCAGTCACTGGTTAAACTTTTAAAATAAATACTGTTAAATGAATTCTCTATGATATATTTTTCCCATTTACTTAATCCAGTTATGGCCAAATTCTTTCTACTATTTAAACTTAACTTTATCAAATCCTTTTACACTGCTGCTATTTGAAATTTGTTTTCTAAACTTCATTGTTGTACTGGTTTTCCTTTTATTATAACTGAAGAACCATATAGAAAAAATATGTATTAAATAAGGTGGCCTTATTTTTAATGGTGAAACCATTTTATAATCTTTAAATACCTATTAATTGAACTTTCTTGATCAAAATGTATTCTGCATGCTACAAAGAAATTCAAGCATACTCCTATTTTTGAGTAATTATTCTCACAGTAAAAAGTAAAATATGCTCAAACATAAGCAAGACATTTCTTTTTTGTGTTAAAATGAAAGAGAGAAGTGACATTTTCATATTATATGATTTTTTGATTGACTTAACAGTATTTACATATTCATATTACATATTTACAAAATCCTTCTTGTTAAAATATGAAAATTCTTGCCCAATGTCTGTGGATTTTCATTTTGATGACTCAAAATTCACTCGGTAGTTTTAGTTGATACATCCAGTTGTGGTCAAGTGAAGCAAAAGCAGAGGGGCTAACTCAATTTAAAAAATAGCTAAGTGTACACTATTATAGATCCACCCACATTTTGTTTACAATATAGGGAAATATATACAGACTACTGAGATCAAGTTATACTTTCTGTGTATAGATCTTCGATGGCATGTTTTGTCTTTTAATTCTTATTCGCTGGAGAACTTCATATCAGTGTATGTCCTCATTTTATACGGATAGCGGGAGGCTCATCAAATCTGATCGTGCAGCTTTTTATTTATTTATTTATTTATTTATTTATTTATTTATTTAAATATTTTTATTTATTTGACAGAGAGAAATCACAAGTAGACAGAGAGGCAGGCAGAGAGAGAGGAGGAAGCAGGCTCCCTGCGGAGCAGAGAGCCCGATGTGGGGCTCGATCCCAGGACTTTGGGATCATGACCTGAGTCGAAGGCAGAGGCTTTAACCCACTGAGCCACCCAGGCGCCCCAGCTTTTTATTTTTTTTAAAGATTTATTTATTTATTTGAGAAAGCAAAGGAGCAAGCAGGGGAGGGGTAGAGGGAGGGAATCTCAAGAAGACTCCTTGCTGAGCGTGGAGACCCACACACGACCCCGAAATCATTACCTGAGCTGAAACCAAATTGTTTGCTCAGTCGCCTGAGCCACCCGTGTCCCTCTTCAGCCTTTCTTTGTATGTCTTCATTTAATCCTGATATGGCTCCTTCGCAAATAGGAATTTCTTTTATGAAAGTTCACATGTTGCGATGCCTGGGTGACTTAGTCAGTTAAGCCTCTGCCTTTGGCTCAGGTCATGATCCCAGGGTCCTGGGATTGAGTCCAGAATGGGATTTCTTGCTCAGTGGGGAGCCTGCTTCTTCCTCTGCCTGCTACTCCCTGTGCTTGTGCTCTCTCTCTCTGAAAAATAAATAAATAAATAAAGTCTTAAAAAAAAAAAAAAAACTTATGAAAGTTCATGTTAATTGCATACAGTTCCCAAGGCCTGCAATTTCCCAAACTTTCAACCTCACAGTATAGAGTAGCATTTTTTACTGTTGTCCAAAAGAACATTTGGATTCCTCAGTTAGGTCTGGGAACTATAAGATATTTTATCTTAGTTTTGGATATCTGTAATTTCATTACCATGTGTAAGGCTATAATATGAACTCTAAAGAAACCAGCTTAATTTTATTTAATACCCTAGTGTTTTCCTGTTTTAGACTATGGTATCATTATTATTTTCTTTAAGGATTAGGTAATAGTGTAAATAAGCACTCTATAAAATATAACTGGAAAGTGTTGTAAAATCTTTAGTTCTATTAATGCCATTCCTACAAATTCTCCAAACATCCTTGTAGAGCTACAACCTAATGGGTTGAGTTTCTTCTCCACTGTCCACTTGACATATGTCTGTAGCACAGGCTTAAGAATGAATGTCATTCCCATCCTTTCAACAATGGTAGGAATTGATACAAACCACCCTGACTGTAAAATAAAATTAATTTCAAGCTAAGTGAGACTTCAGCGAGTCCTCCTTACTTAATCAAAATAAAATTATTTTGGTTCCTTTAGTCCATACCTAATTAATCTTACATTATAAATACTGAAACAATGATTTTGCTATTTAATCATTTCATGCTAAGTTTTTCTGTTTGAAATCACTGAATGGACTAAATAGTTGACCAAATTACATATTGGTATTTATATCTGTTTCCACATTTGTGTCTATAGAGAGACAGACAGACAGACAGACACACACACACACACACACACACACACACACACACACACAATCCACTATAAAATATCTCCCAAATGCCAGACAAGACAGGCAAAGCAAACTTATCTTCCTGGAGTTTAGGGACTAGTATGTACACTGTATGTCTCTCTTTTGCTCTGTATTGTCAGTCACGAATCTCTGCACTGTTTTTTTAACTAGGAAAGAAGTGAATGCCTACTTAGATATTGAACAAAGGTTCTAGGACCAACATTGTAACATGGAGATTAGCCCAAGTGATACAGAGAGCAAAACAGAAGTCCAGCCTCCTTTTGGATGCTGGCAGGTAGGGTGAAACACGTGTCCCTCATGTGGCTTTGTACGTGTTCTTGTTGAGGACGTGGGATGCTGGGGTCATGCTGTGGAGCATGGGAGAAGCTGACCCAGTGATGCTAGGGCCAGGAGTCTAGTCTGGCTCCTCCTTTGGTGAGAACTGGGGTGTTTGCAGCTGCCTTGTCACCGCCCTTCTTTGTTCCCACTTCTTTCCTGGGCCCGTTCCCTGGGGGTTTATTCAATTCTGTGACTTGCCTGCTATTCTTAATGGGATACATTTGCTTCTTACATTAGAATTGTTTGTGTAGCTTGATTGACATACCTATTGTGAAAGGCCTTGGGTGGAGGGAAAGCAGAACAGAGGAAAATCAATGTATAAAGAACATCACATTAGCTGTGAGAATTCAGACCTCAGTAGTAAATCCCCAGCTACAAAGGGAGGGAGAATCTGAAGTACACTATTTGAAATGAACTGAAATATTTCATTTCTGTAGGTTTTTCTCTATGAGGGATTGAAAGCCACGTATGTGTGCTCGTGGTAGTGTTTGTCTTGGAAAGCTCTGACGTTAATAAGAACAAAGGCCATGATTAAAATTCATGTTCATAATACCTTGTTAAGTTTAAGGTTAGTTTCACTTGCACAGCTATCTATGATCAAAATAAGTTTACCTATTGTAAATGTGTTGCATTTACTGTACATTACACTTTTTAAAAACAGAATTTTTAATTATATATTTTATTTTCTCTATGCTTGGCAATATTTTGTACAATCACCGTGTATGAATGACTCCATTAAATTACGTGACCTTTTCTTTCCTTAAATATTCCGCATAAGTAAATAGGCCTAAGGTGTGTTGCGGAAGAGGAATTGTGATGTTGGAACTCTGCCTCTTCTCCCCTTCCCTTCCCAACGCTGGTATCTCTTCTCTGGCTTCCTTGTTACTGCTTAGGGTGTTCTCAGCTCTATTACTTAATGAAACTTCAATTTCTCTTTGAATCTTCCGTCTCCTTGGTCCCTCTTTGTAGTCAGTAGCAGAGTGATAGGGATGAGAGTCTCCACTGGAACTTGATTGTTTTTCTCTTGCTGGAACTGGGCTTTCGTTGTTTTTAAACGAGACTCGTGTAGTTATCCCATGGCTTTCCCGCTTGACTCCACGCAACAATGTACATCCCTGGTTTGCTGCTCCCAGTTCTTGAAAATGAGCTCCCTGTTCTGGCATGTGTGGTCTTTGATGATACAACTCACGCCGTGTGTCCAAGCTGATGATCCTCACTAGTTCTCTTAGGATGTTCATGTCCCGTATTCAAACTCACTCACTTTTTAAAGCACAGTTTAAATCCTCCACTTCTTTGGATTTTGCTCTTGTTGCTATTTCTTTTTTTTTTTTTAAAGATTTTATTTATTGACAGAGAGAGAGATCCAAGTGGGCAGAGCAGCAGGCAGAGAGAGAGGGGGAAGCAGGCTCCCTGCTGAGCAGAGAGCCCGATGCGGGGCTCGGTCCCAGGACCCTGAGATCATGACCTGAGCTGAAAGCAGAGGCTTAACCCACTGAGCCGTCCAGGCCACCTCTTGTTGCTCTTTCTGCCACAGTTCAGAATAACTGACCCGCACAAAGATTACTTATTATATTCCAGGTTTTCCCTAAGCTTTTTATTTGTTTTATTCCACATCATCTTCAGAGTAACCCTGTGAGGTAGAAACTGAAATCTTACTCATTTTATAGCTACGGGAACCAAGATACAAAACATAGAAGGAATGCACTCAGGGCTGCTCAGCTGATGAGTGGAGCCACCAGAATCTGACCCCAGAGAGTTCTCACCAGCAACAGCGCCTAATTAATGAACATATGTTGGATAGATAAAAATATGAGAGAGGACATGTTCATTACGTCATCGTGGTTACCATTCAGGCTGGAGAGTAAAATGTCATTTTCATGTTAGTGTCTAGAATACAGAGAAAGGGGAAGAAGTGGCCTGTATACTGGGTATCAAAATTCTGCTCAAATTCCATGTCAAATGATACTCCTTGCAGGAACATTTTCTTCCTTCTCCCCAGATGAAATCCCATTCTCTTTTCAAACTCCCATACTATTTATTTTTTTCCCCATTTCCCTTATTCACTCTATTTTGGCCTTGACTAGGACTCTTTTTCTGGCTCAGATTCTTTAACCATGTTCCCTCTGGACTGTCAGCTTCTCAAGCTCACATCTCCCTTATCCTTTTGCCCCTGGAAAGCAGAAGGTACTCAAAGTATTTGTTGTTAGTTTTAGACTTTTATGGACACAGAATTATAAACAATAACAGCTAAAGTTACAATGCCTTCGATGCCTTTGATGTCTAAAATTGAAGCACTGTTATTATTTATTTAAGAAATTCTCACATTAAAAAGTATAATTTAATGTTTATTCACATTTTGAAAATAAATATCCTACATGTTTTTCTTTGTCTTCCATGATTAAAATTGCTACATCAATTTTCAAGGAGGTCTCCTGATTTTAGGTATCTAGCTCCAATTTTAATCTCTGGATTCATTCATGAGCTGTAGGAAGAAGTTAAAGCCAGTTTCCAGGGGATCCTGGGTGGCTCAGATGGTTAAGCATCTGCCTTTGGCTTAGGTCATGATCCTGGAGTCCTGGGATTGAGCCCCACATCGGGCTCTCTGCTCAGCAGGGAGCCTGCTTCCCCAACTCCTCGGGCCTACCTCCCTGCCTACTTGTGATCCTTCTCTCTCTGTCAAATAAATAAATAAAATCCTAAAAAAACCCAAAGAGTACAAAGTTATCCATGCACAGGAGACTAAGAAAACCAATGTAAATATAGGAAAATGTACAAGATATATAGCAGAATAGCTTTCACACGTGACCTGATATGATGGTTTTAGATGATGTTTTTCAGGCTATACTGCAGAATGAAAAACAGCAGTGTAAGCAAATAAGCATCAATCCATGAGAGGCTACAGGCAGGAAAGCAGCCATATAAGTCTATTTAGACAATTAGTATGCTAAAGTGAAGAGCAAGTAGCTGGGTGAATGCCTTTTTCCCTGCTCTGTATATGGAATATTGTGGTACAGAACAATGTTACCCTGGGGTGTAGCTTTAAAATTAATTTCTCCTCTTTTTCTGATATTGTGATTTATCAAATTGACTGGACAAGTAAAGATGTATAAGAGACAAAAGGAAGTGTATTTACAGTGTCAGAGTAAGAAGAATGTTGACTACAGTATAAAGAATAGATACATATTGTTTCTATTGTTTATTATCATCCTGGTTCCAGCATCTGCCAGAGGGTAAGAATGCCTGGGATCATTTCATTTTTTGACATTGTAGTATAATGAAAATAAGAAAGAAAGAAAAAGAAATTGGTAGGGCAGGCTGCCACAATAATTTTACATTATATGACTTTGGCTTTTGCAAAGCCTGTATTTTATCCTACCTAAGCTTGTCTTTAATGTCCCCAGAATCATACACTTTGTAATGGCAAGAAAATTCAGTGTTTTAAAATAAGGTTTTAAACAAAATATTTCCTTTCCTTCTTCCATGCTAGAGATTTTTGTTAAGTTTTTATACATTAAAGTTTTACAGAAAGAAAAGAAAAAAATAAGGGAAGCGAAGGGAAGGAAAGGAAGGTTCAATGAGAGGTCCATGAGAGAAGCAGCAGCACTTTGGCATTTCTAAAAAATATTGAGGAAATGCTCAACAAATAAGAAGCTTCTTGGACAATGCTCTATCCAGGACCATGTTAGAACAGTGGAGCTCCTTTGTGATCAGGCAATGCATGATAAAACTTCAAGAGCTGCAAACATTTGAAAATTCCCCTCCGTTACCAGACTATGAGGAGAGAGGTTCAGCCACAAAGCACAAAAACACTAGTGTGGTAAGTGGTGCCAGGATTTACCAGGCAGACCAGAAGTGGCTGGAAGGTCGAAGTGTTAGCAGTTAACCACTGGTGGGGCTTGCCACCACTTGTCACCTGAATGCCCCAAAGCTACTTGCCTCTGCAAATGAGGAATAACGTCATTTTTATCCACGAACTGCTTTGTCTGAACATTTCTTTGAAACATTTCCTCATCCTGGTTGATTCAGCAATTCAGAATTTGAGTTACAGTAGGGGAAACTGAGGCTGTCAGTGTTTTGGAAAAAGGACAAAATTTGAAAGAAAACTGCCACAAACAGGGTGCTCTGGAACTGTCCTAGTTTTCACACTGCGTACCCTGCATCCCAACAAATACCTCAGTCTCAGGCTAGCCAAGACAGTCTCAACACCCCAGAGAGAAGTTTAAGGGGTAAAACCCCTCTAGGTTCAGTGGTAAGTTTTTTTGTTTTTTTTTTTTTTTCCTTTTTATTTCCTCGAGAAGCCTTTGAAACCTTCCTAAGGTTTCTTTAGCACAGGTAGTATTCTCTCCATTTCAAGATACCATTCCAGGCCCATCTGTTTAGACAGGCTTTCCCTCTGTTGATGTGGGAGATAAACTACCGTTATTTCTCCTTTGCATTTATGAGGCTCTTTTCTCCGTATGCATAAAATGCTTTCTAAATATCTCATTAATCCTCACGACATCCCTGTTGGTAGGGGAGCAAGCATTATAACTTCAGGTAGTGAAGATTCTTGTCACTCTAATAATGGCATTTTATTACTTAGCTTAATGTGATTTTATTGCAGTTTTCTGGAAGTCTGAAACAGTATCTTTTGCAAATGGAGATAGTAAATAAAGAAAAATATCATCTTGAATATAAATGCTTGAGGATAGATGTTAAAGATTGACAGTGAGATTTGAGAAGATAGAGCACATGGTACTTTCTTTTCTATTTTTTGGTTTGCATTCAACTTTTCTTCTTGAAGTCTGTTACTGTAGCTGGCTTAAATTTGTTTTCTATGTAAATGCTTAAAACTTCAAAATCTTAGCATGTTTTAATGTGAATAGGCAATTTTATTTTTTAATTTAAATTCTACTAGCCAATATACAGAACATCATCAGTTTCAGATATAGATTTCGGATTTCGTCAGTGGCATCTAACACCCAGTGCTCTCAAGACTTCACTTTGTTTCAATGTGAAACAGGCCAGTTTTAGAGTTGGAGGGGATGCTAGAGATCACCGAGTGGTCCACAGTAATTCCACTTAATTTCTTTTTCAAATGAGGTGGGATAACGTGGTATAGTGGCAAGAGTTCCGACTGAATTTCTGCCTCTTTATGTCCCTGTGAGGTTATGGGACTGTTGGAAAAGCTTTCATTTTCTCTGAATCTGTTTCTCCATCTTGAAAATGAGAATGTTGAGCTAAGTAATTACTGGAGTTCTCTCCAATTCCGAGACAATGGGGAACAGATGCTTTGGGAGTTTGTGACTGAGCTGGGGTCATGGAGCCAGGACCCACACCCAAGTCTCTGCTCCTGTTCCAGGGAATCTCACACATGGCTCTGCTGTCTCTCCTTGTACATATTTAAGTTCTTCTTTTTTTTAAATCTAAATTTCTTTTTTGCAAGAATCCTACTTTCCCTCCCCTGAAATACAGCTATATTGAATATTTTCCCTGTGGTTTTTCTGCCTCTATCTTCTGAGATTGAAAATACATGGAAACTTACTTTGGAGACCACCTGGATTCATAGACCACCTGCCTGAACAAATTTGCCAAGCACAGATTCTGTTTCCTAGAGGTCTGCTGCATCTGGTGGCCACCTGCTTTATAGGTCTGTGAGCAGCGCACCAAGTGCACTCGGTGGCAAAGGCAGGATTTTTCAGTAGGAACATAAACCCCTCCCCCGCAATGGTAGGAAATTAAGCCTCGAAAATCACAAATATTTCTTGCTTAACAAAAGTTCCCTTACTATAACTCATAGCTTGAGAAATTCAATAAACTTTCTATTCACCCTATTAAGTAGCAATTCTGATCTACTTATCAAACTGTTCCCCCCCCCCTTTTATTTGTATTGAATTAATCTTTTCCTTCCAAGGAGCAAAAATGGGTACACATTGTAATTGTTTTAGTTGCATATTATCTCCCAGAGTCTGAAAGCATAAGCATTTCCATTTTATAACCAAGGGAGTGTTCACCATGTGAGAAAGCGATGGAGAGATTAAACAGAAATCATTTTTGGATTCCCACGCCAGTGTTTTATCCATTAAGGTGGTTCTCACCTCAGTACTTCATCTCCACCTCTGGTAGGCTTTATAGCCCCTGCTCTGTCTTGGGCAGTGGTAACATTTTCACTCTGCTGTATAATTAAGATAGAATGGTCACACAAGTGATTTTCAGTGGCTCCAGAAATGGTAATTAAAGTTGCTACCTTTACATCGTCAGGCATTTATTTTTCCCCCAAACATCAAATGAAACAAACTGTTTAATTGCCTGGCCAGCTATACTTGTCTCTTGGGAATTAAAGTTTACATCCAAGTGAAGGTGAAAATAGACACTTGAAACAAGTTACTGGTCAAGCAAAAAGCTCACTGTGAGTAGAGATTGTGCCACTGATCCTATGGCTAACACATCCTAAATAATAACGTCACAGGTTCTACAATAATGTCTTCCCCTTTTTTATACTCTATTTCAGATTCTTCATTGGGTCACAAATTCCAACATATGTTGGGGATTTACTGCTGGGTATTATGATTAGGCTTACTGTATTTCATAGCATCTAAGGCAAACTTCATTTTGTGAATGACCAAGAAAGTAAACATCCTTCCAATCCAAGTTTCAGAGATTTTAAAACATGAAAGAATGCATCCTAGAATTGGCGTGGTGTTGTTGAAAAAAATTTTATTATCTGTTGTCCTAGGCCTATGGCAGAATTGTGTGGACTTACACATTGTAACTAAAGCTATTGCCTGTTACTTTTGACAAGGTCCAATATGGGATACCATTTTAAGGACTGCTATTTCAGCTAGGAAAGTGGGAAAAGCCGTCTCTTTAGACTGATACATATTTTTTTCTAATACTATGGACTAGAAATAGCTTTTTTACATGGGTAATTCAATTAATTTCCAAGGGATTCACTTTCTCTTGAATATAACTCATTGGAGAGCTGAAAATACTTTATGATATCTCAAGGGAGAAAGAATCCTTATTGCTAGCAGTCCTAATCAATGCTTGAAACTCAATGCAACAAATCTTTCATTCCTTTTTTTTCCCCCCTGGTTCATAAAGCTGTTGGGTAGGGAATACACAAATCTAGAAGCAAAGCATTGCTGTATTATTCAGTGCTGACATTTGTATGTGAATAAGAGCATCATTTAATATTTTCTTCAACCATCATCCAAATGCTTTCTGACATTATACTCTAATTTTTGCAAGATACAGAATCAGGTGCCATAAATGACAGAGCAGGTAAGCTGCAAGAGTCAGTTTAATGTCTCATTTTTCTCATTTTCCAGAAGTTGAAACAGATAGAAACATTCTGAAAAAATCACTTCTATGCATATGAATCTTCATAAATGCAAATTCTATTGACTTTAACATTCAATTTGATAGCAAGCTTGAAAGGTTTGAAATCGCACTTGAAAATGCCTTCTTTTTGGCAGTCAACAATAAATATTTTCCAAGCAGTTGATGACATTAGGATTAAGTCAAAGTAAAACCACATTTCAATGCTTGAGGATGAAATGTACATTTCTATTCACAGTTGGTGATATCATCTCTCTAATGTGGCAAATAAGGAAGTTTTGACGCCATTGTGCTGTTTTCCTTAGCAACAAACTCACTTGATGTATAGTGTGTGCTAAATATATATTTATTGAATTAAAAATATTGTCACTCAATAAATCATTAATTAGTTCATTGAAGACATACCTTTTGATTACTTCCTTTTGCCAGTTATCCTAGAAAATGTTACAAGTGCTTTCTGCTTTCTAGCCCATTCCTGTACTTTCCTCTATATTTTTTTCTCACTATAAAATAGACTTGATTATCTTCAGCTTGGCTGCCAGTACCTCATTTTCACTTGATTTCCCATTTCCAGGATTGAGAACTTTTCATCTGTCTAGCTATTACTGTCAGAGCTGGCTCCTTCGTCTGTCACACTGACCCATCCTTGCCTACCCAAAGCCCTTCGTCAATTTTCCATTGCATTGAACACCACATCTGCAATATTTTCATTCCTAAAGACTTTCACTGGGAAGATCAAATGCTTTTTCCTTTTTCCATCCTCCTGCTCCCAATCCCTTTTTCTTGCCTTCTTAGCTATGTCTCATTTAAACTGTCAACATCTTCATTCTTGTGAAAGCATTTTGTGTGTTTTGATCTGCCCTCCTATTCAGGCATGCAAAACATTATTTAGGCAATTTGAATAGCTTCGAAGTTCAGTTAGTTTTGCTAAAACTTCCTAGACTATTCAAATTAGTAATAGCATACAAGCATTCTGACCAATCATGATAATGAGATTCCCTATCATTGTGATATGATCTCTCTTGTAATAATGGAAAGTGCTTACCCCAAATTATGTTACATAGAGCATCTTATATTTCAGTCAGTTCATTCAGTATAGGAATTTCATTGTCTGTATATCTTATAAATGTTTCCCTGTGTCTATGCTGTCTCTTTGAAGTGAGAGACTATTAAAATATGTTATTCTGAAAATATAAAACATACTATATGTCCAAATAAATACTCAAGTGATTTACTAGTTAAAATAAAGAATATGATAACCAGACATTCAAGCTTTATAGAAAAGATGTCAGCCACTGGTATAATGATATTTTATTTTTTAAAGAAGTTAATTTTGAGAGGGTTGTGGGGGTGAGTCAGTAGTTTATACATAAACAATAAAGCTCTTTCCATAGAACTTGATAGTTATTTCTCTCCTCTAAAGTTATGATTCAATATGCCTAAGAAAAATAGAGGAGAACTAACTAAAATTCCATGGTCTCAGACCCTAGCAGCAACAAATTTAATTTACTTATTCTGCAATGGATCCCAGGAATATACAATTGTAGAGTAAGAAGTTCTTTTCTGTCAGGGACTGGATGTTTGTGTCCCCCCCCCACCCCAAATTCATACTTTGAAGTTTCCATATCTGGGGCGCCTGGGTGGCTCAGTGGGTTAAGCTGCTGCCTTCGGCTCAGGTCATGATCTCAGGGTCCTGGGATCGAGTCCCTCATCGGGCTCTCTGCTCAGCGGGGAGCCTGCTTCCCTCTCTCTCTCTCTGCCTGCCTCTCTGTCTACTTGTGATCTCTCTCTGTCAAATAAATAAATAAAATCTTTAAAAAAAACAAAAACAAAAACAAAATACCTTGAAGTTTCCATATCTAATACGATGGTGTTTAGAGGTGAGACCCTTGGGAGGTTATTAGGTTTCGATGAGGTCATGATGGTGGGACCTCCATGATGGGATTAGGGTCCTTAGGTGGAGATACTAGAACTTGCTCTCTCCATGTGCAATCATTCAGGAAGGGTCACGAACGGACACACAGCAAGGAGTCAGTGCTCTACCAGTCAGGTAGAGAGCTCACACCAGAAAACCAACTCTGTGGGACCTTGATCTTGGGCTTTCCAGCCTCCAGAACTGTGAGAAATGAATGCTTGTTGTTGAAGCCACCCAGCCTATGGTATTTTTGTTATGGCAGCTTTGGAAGATTAAGACTGTTTCTTACTGTGCTTTCTGATAATTTGATATTTTTATTCGCCCATGTCAGCAGATTGATTTATTGCATTATTTGCCAGCAATAAAAGCCTCACTGAAGCTAGAATTGTTATCCCTATTTCTTCTTACTTTACATTACCATTGGATGGTGGATTCATATTGCATCATTTTATGTTTTTACTGAAATTTTTGTTGAAAAACATGAGGCCTTCAAATTTTGTGCTTCATGTATTCTGTGGGAGACATTCATTAGTCTCCTATAATACCATGCTTTATTTTGACCTTTTTACAATTTTGAAATAAAACTGGCTATTAGTCCTATTGTATTATTTTATAAATTCAAAACAGTCTTTGCAAAAGAGTTATCAGGGCCACTCGTGTCGGGAATGTGTTGCACAACAAATAGAAACTTCAGAAATAACTAGTTCTTCTTGATACTGCACACCAGCGTCAGGCTGTGTGGAAACGAAACATTGTTTCAGTAGGAAGGTAATACTAGATGGACATTTCTTTTATTTCGAATAAGTGAAACCATATGATACTTGACTCTCTCTGCTTGACTTATTTCACTCAGCATAATCTCTTCCAGTCCCGTCCACGTTGCTACAAAAGTTGGGTATTCATCCTTTCTTTTTTTTTTTTTTAATAAACATACAATGTATTTTTATCCCCAGGGGTACAGGTCTGTGAATCGCCAGGTTTACACACTTCACAGCACTCACGATAGCACTTACCCTCCCCAATGTCCATAACCCCCTCCCCCTCTCCCAACCCCACCTCCCCCCAGCAACCCCCAGTTTGTTTTGTGAGATTAAGAGTCATTTATGGTTTGTCTCCCTCCCAATCCCATCTTGTTTCATTTATTCTTCTCCTATCCCCCAAATCCCCCCATGTTGCATCTCCACGTCCTCATATCAGGGAGATCATATGATAGTTGTCTTTCTCCGATTGACTTATTTCACTAAGCATGATATATAGTTAATAGAATTTATTTTTCTTTTCTCCTCATATGCCTCCCTCTTCTTTCAAACACAACAGAGGAGTGAATTTTCTCCTCCACTTCCCTATAAGGCATTATCTCTTCTGTAGCAACAAAACTACCATTCTTTCCCACCCTATTCTATTTTGACCTTCCTTAACTTTGTCCATCTCCCTTGGCTAGAGAATTGTCGCTTAAACAAGTGATTTATCAGAACTTTAAAGACATTAAGATATGTCTTCTACTTGGAATGTTTTCTTTATACCCATGTGAATGTTCACAATTTTATTTTTAGAAGGAAAATGTAGTTTCTGTTTAGTTTTACATAATTATAATTCATCCTGAAAAGTCTTCATTGAGAGCAGGAATGACTATATGATATTTAGGGTGTTACCATTGCTTAAACACCTTCTTATCTACTTTGGTATTATGTAGACCACTCAAAAAGACATATACCTTGATAAGTCATAGATCTGGAATGAGAGCTGATTTGTGTAGTTTTTATAGTTTTGTATAGGGGTTTAGAAATTTTCTCTTTAATAGTCATGTGAAGACCCTGATCATACATCTCTTGCTGGAACTTAGAATTATTTGGAGTGTCCTTCTATTCATGACTTAAGAAAACACATGAAAACAACAAAAAATGAACAAAAATTTTATAGACATTTTAATAAAGTTAACAAATGACATTTATATACAAGGTACTATAAATATTTCAGTGGAATTCTGATATAAATTTTAAATTCCTCAGTACACACTGGTGAAAATTTATATCCAACTTATCCTTCTGAATTTTCTTTACTCTGGTTTGGTCTCAAGATCATTTTCTCTACATTGGCTTGAATGCTTCTGATCTTTTATAGGTAGGTACTATATTGGATAAAAGATCCCCAAGTTCGGAGGGATTGTTACCTGGTGGCATTGACTGTGCATGGACTCTGATACTTGCTTATTATTCTATGTTAGCCTCTTCACCCCTTCTGCATCCTAGTTTCCTTATATGATATACAGAAATAAGATCACATGATGTAACATGTATAAAATACATATTGGAATGCCTAGCACACAGGTGGCTCTTAATGAAAGGTAGCTTCTCTTAGGGCAGAGTTGTGATGATGATATAAACCTTTTTATCTTTAATATGTTAGCTTCTCTGAGTTAAGTCCTGACCTCAGAAAAGAGTTTTCTCTGTAAATTTGAGGGTTTAAAAAGAAATGTTCTTTGGGGTGCCTGGCTGGTTCAGTCAGTAGAACATAGATGATTAATCTTGGGTTTTGAGTTCGGCTCCCCTACATTGGATGTAGAAAGTACTTAAAAAAAGAAAATCTTAAAAAAACCTTCCTCCACCGTTTTTGGTTGTTTTTTTTTTAATATTTTATTTATTTGACAGAGAGAAATCACAAGTAGGCAGAGAGAGAGAGAGGAGGAAGCAGGCTCCCCGCAGAGCAGAGAACCCGATGTGGGGCTCGATCCCAGGACCCTGAGATCATGACCTGAGCAGAAGGCAGAGGCTTTAACCCACTGAGCCACCCAGGCGCCCCTTCCTCCACCGTTTTAAAGGACTTTTCTTTGTTTTAATGTTCTCTGCCAAATGCCTACCTCCTATTACCCAAGGTGTAATCTATTTTGCCTTAATATATCTGATCAACCTTTCGGTTCAATAGCTGGGAAAGATTAATTATGTTACTCTGGTTCTATTGAAAAGACTGTCTTCCCCTGGTTGAAGCTGAGGTGTAGGGCATCCCATATATATGCAAACATGGCTCCTAAGGCATTCGGCATGTAACTTGATTTAACACCTTCTTGAAGACAGCCCCTTGATGCCAATGCCACGGCTATGATTGCTAGAATTAGGTATAGCAGAAGGTAGATTGAATTGCTTTGGCGGAGAAATCATTAACCTTCAACTCATTAGGAATGATTAAGAAAAATTCATACATTTGAAGGGGACTGGGCTGGTTTTGGTGGTGAAGTTTCATGAACAGAACTCTAACCTATGAGTAACTTGGGTTTAAAAGGGTAAATTACACTTTTCCTTTACAAACAGTGTACAAGCAACAAAATATTATTCAAGAGAAATGAGCTAATCTTCCTTTAGTTGGGATATTGGTTTATAAATGATATTCTCCAATTCAGAGTTTCATTTCTCACTAGAAATATCTAACGCTTGTTCCCCAAAGTCGAAGTGCCTGTTAAAACTCCCATTGCAATTTATAAACCAGAGTTTTAAGCAATCCAATTCATTTTATATATTTATCTCTCTTTGCCAGTTCTAACAGCTGAAGACTTAGTATCAGCTATGAATTTCATTACTGTAATTTTACTCCCATTCCAAATCATTAATATCGATGCTAAATAAATGATAGTGTTATCCATGCTAAATAATATTATTCTAAACTGCTTAGAAAAGGAAGTAGTCTAACGATTTTTCTTATTACTTTTTCAAAATGAGGAGGAACTGAAATATGAAAGCAAAGCTTTAACATTTATAATGTTGCCATTCTGGCTTTTCCCCAAATATTTGTCACATTTATAAAAACTAAGATTATAGTCTTACTGAAAATTTTTAAAAGATTCTATTTATTTATTTGAGAGAGAGAGAGAGAGCATGAAAGAGAGAGAGAGCATGAGAAGGGGGAGTGTCAGAGGGAGAAGCAGACTCCCCGCCGAGCAGGGAGCCCAATGTGGGACTCAGTCCCAGGACTCCAGGATCATGACCTGAGCTGAAGGCGGTAGCTTAACCAACTGAGCCACCCAGGCGCTCCCTTACTGAAAATTTTTTGTCCATAAAGTATCAAGGCAAAATAAAATTATTTTTAAACATTCTGTTAGAATACTCTAAAATAAAAAAAAAAAATAGAGGATACACATTTGTCCCAAACTGACTTTTAAAAATGTATCTATCTTTCAAATTGTAGAGTCCGAGTAAAACACCTGAACTTTCTCCTTACCCAACATGATTTACCTTTAACACACAGGTCAACTGATTTTCTGTTATGTTTTAAAACACTTCCTTAGACGATTGATTTCACTTGGTAGCAGAGAGAAAAATACATGAAGAGATACATTTGGATAGGAGAATGACTTGCCATGATACCTATACAACCATATTTCATTTCTTCTTTGCTTTCTGTGGTATGTATTTCTGTTGTATTTTTTGTTGTTGTTGTTTTTTGCTTCCTGACAAATATACTCTAGTGACTGAATTCTTGTGCACTTTTTTAAAAGTGTTTAAAAAAAAACACTTTATTGAGGCCTGATGGATATGTAAAAAGTTGTCACTATGTAATATATACAACATGATGGGTTTGGAAATCTGCACCTGTGAAAGCATTTCCAAGGTCAATTCCATAAAATTATCCATAACCTCCTGAAATGTCCTCCCACTACCCTTGTTTTTCCCTCCCTTTATGATAAGAGAACCCAGCATAAGATCCATCTGCTTAACAAAATTTAAGTATACAATTCAGTATTATTAACTCTGGACCCTATGTAGAATAGGAGATTTCCAGAACTTGTTTACCTTGTTTAACTGAATTTTGTACTCTCTGACCATCACCTCATTACCCCTGGCCTCAGCTCCTGGTAGCCATCTTTCTACTCACTGCTTCTATGAGTTTGACTGAGACTCCATATATGAGATCATGTGGTATTTTCCTATTAAAAAAAAAAAAAGTCAGTGTTCTTTAAAAAAAAAATTCCATTCTGAGATCCAGAAATCAATTTCTTTAGATATATACCCAAGAAGTGAGATTGCTGGAATACATGGTAATACTATTTTTAATTTTTTGAGGAAGTTTCATATTCTTTTCCATATAGACTTTAATAACTTACATTCCCATCAACAACATGAAGGGTTCTCTTTTATCCACATCCTCACCAGTGTTTTGTGTGTTTTGTCTTCTGATATCTCTATCTTGACAGGTATAAGGTGATATCTTACTGTGGTTTTGATTTGCCATTCTGATGATTAGTGCTGCTGAGCACCTTTTCATGTACCAATTAGTTATTTGTGTCTCTTCTTTGGAGAAATACCTGTTCAGGTCCTTTGCCCATTTTTAATTGGGTTTTTCTACTGTTGAGTTATAGGAGTTTTTTTTTAATGTATTTTGGATATTAATCTCTATCAGATAGATGCACTGCAAATATTTTATCCCATTCAGTAATTTGCCTTTTCATTTTGTTCATTTTTTTGGATGGTGTGGCTCCGGCTAGGTACGTGGGTGGAAGATACTCTCTGGGACATGATGGAGTGGGACTAAAACAGTCATAGAGCTCTTTCCTCAGTGCATCTGCACTCAGATCTGTGTGCTGCTTGTCCGCCAGCAGGGAGCATCTTGCCTTCTTAAAGCTGCTGTTCGTGGTCTCCACCAGGATAATGCAGCCTCTTAGCTGGATCCCACAGCTCCCCCCAAATGCACTTTTATCAGAAATGACTGCCAAATTAGTGTTGTCGTGAGGGATGAAGGTTGAGGCTTCCTATTCCTTTCTTTTGTTGACATCATCTTCTGGCTTCTTGTTGTAGCATTCTGATTAATTTCTTTTGCACAAGAAAATGAAGAAAGAATTTGGACTTCATGATGGTTACACCTAGATTCTTATCCTGATTCTGCAATGTAGTAAGAATGAGAAATGGGACAATTTGAAGGTTCTTTGATTTCTTTGCATTTTGTTTCATATGATAGGAAGAGATTATAATTTTCACACCATGCAGAGTTTTTGACACATGGTACGTTTGCTGCAATACTAGTTCACTCCTTTGCTTTTCTTGCTTTCTTCTTATTAAAACGTTGAGTACTCTGTTTATTTATTAGTATATGTTCATTATCTATTCATTGTAGCTTTTTACAGAACGTTTGTTGAATAAATAAATGACATACTAGTCAACATTTTCATACTCCCACATCCCAAGGATTTACTCTGACACATTTCTATTAGCTGCCATTGGGTCTCTACTAAACAACCATAGGCCTATCTAGACACTAGCCTTAGGAATGCTAATGATGTAACTCACACTTGCTTTAATAGGGTTGCAGAGATGAATATTGAAGTGATGAGGTTTCTAGGGGGAAAAAAAAGCCTAGAAAGAAAATTAATGCAAATTATGTATGTACTTTAGAGGCAGAAGGAGAAAGTGTTAGAATGAAAATGATAATTGTTCAGTGTCTAAATGCAAAGAAATGAAAGAATGTCATGAGGGAGAGAGGTTAATCATGTCCAATATTGTAAGGATGCCATGCTACTGAAAGAATGTCCTTAAGTTTATTAATACAGAGCTGATTAATAAGCAGAGTGTGTAATATCATACCTGTAGAAGAAATCATGGTATAAGTAAAAATATATGCTGCTTTTTGCAGATGTTAAGAAATTTATAGAAGTCTTTATGAAGAGATACAGAATAACAGTATAGATTTAAATATTTACATCAAGTATTGGATAATACAACTATATCATATAATTTAGTGTATAGAATGTACTATGAAAATGTTTCAAAATAATAATTCAGTCATTGATGATCAATTTTTTTTTATTTTAAGAAGAAAAAGTGCAGAGACTTGCTCTAACTCAGGTTTAAAATGCAAATTGTTTGGACTGTATGTATAGGAACTTCAGTCTTCAAATTTATTATTAAAAATCACTTCATTTCAGGGTCGGGGGTGGGAGGTTGGGGAACAGGTGGTGGGTAATAGGGAGGGCACGTATTGCATGGAGCACTGGGTGTTGTGCAAAAACAATGAATACTGTTACGCTGAAAAAATAAATAAATTTTTAAAAAATCACTTCATTTCAAAAAACCCTTTAAGCAAGACAATGTGTTCAAGCTTTTTCAATAACAGATCTCTGTAACTAGTCACCTTTATATCATGATTTCCCCCAAACTTAGCAACCAAACTTACTTCGTAATTAAAGTAAGTTTGGTTGCTATTTCCTGAGGCATCGTTTCATTTCTTTCTGCCTCCAGTCTTCTTTCCTTAATCTTAACTAACATTCTCAGGGCATTAGTTTTGGACTCTTCTCCAAGATTCGCAATAACCCAGGGTAAATGGGTAACATCCAACTCTATTTACAAACCGTGCAGGCCCCAAGGAATGCATGAGATAGAAATCGAGGGCTGTCATCTCTACCTTAATATCAAATAGAGATTCAGGTGAAGTTTGTAACTTGAGACTCTCAATTCCTAACCTGTCCTTTTCATGGACATTATCACAGTTGTTAATCTCTCAATCTTTCCCAAATATGGACTTCTTCCTATTGTCCAGTTTCTCTTGAACCCATAGGCTGTTAAAGAAAAAAATGTGTTGGCCAGAGTTAAACAAACAAGGAAGAATTAATTCAAGACCATTGCTTTGGGGAGAATGAACTCAACTCCACTCAGAGGAAAGGTGGGAGAGTTTCGATTAGTTGGGGTGAGCCAGTGGAAAGTACTAGAGGATGTTATGGGCACCATTTGTCAGTGTGATTAAGCCCTCTGCATTTGCTAGGTAATGTTTATCTAAGGCTCCTATCCTCTCCCAGAGACTGGGAAATAGGGGTTCTATTTTAGTAGATGATTACATTTCAAAGGGATGGCTCCCTGGTCTTTGAAAAAGATATTCCTTGGTTGTAAAACTGGCAAAAAGCTGGGTGGAGATTTATCTACATTTCAAAGGGGCAGAAAACATTACAATTATAAGCTTTCTTTCTTTCTTTTTTTTTTTAAGATTTTATTTATTTATTTGACAGATGGAGATCACAAGTAGGCAGAGAAGCAAGCATAGAGAGAGGAGGAAGCAGGCCCCAGGCTGAGCAGAGAGCCCCATGCGGGGCTGGATCCCATGACCCTGGGATCATGACCTGAGCTGAAGGCAGAGGCTTTAACCCACTGAGGCACCCAGGCACCCCCAATTATAAGCTTTCTAACGTACATTCTCTAAGAAAAAAGTGATCAGGGAACTGTAGTCAGGAAAAAAACATCTAATGTTTAGTGAAGTTGAGGGGAATATTAAGGCCATGTCTTGGTCAAGACTATGCCAGTTTTCCATTAAAAAAACTCCACTGGTACAGTGACATTATGTATTCCTGGTAATGCCTTGCACAGTATCTGACAAAAAGAAAAGGTGAGTATATAGCCATCTAATAGAATTGTTCATTAGTGCTTTTTCTGTTTTATGAATGGGTGAGTTAGAAGAAGCTCTTCCTGTTTTCCCTAAGAATCATAAATTCTGGGGCAAGTTTTTGAAAGTTACTATTCATTGGCTTTTGTGACTTGGGATGTTGTTATTTTTCTGCTACATTTAAAGCTGGTACCCATTTGGGTTATTTCCCATGTGAATACAATTTGAAGCACAGTGTGCCCAGGTTATACGTTTGAATTCCAGCGGACAGAGTGTTCAGTTTTTTTTTTTTTTTTTTTAGATTTTATTTATTTATTTGACAGAGAGAGATCACAGCTAGATAGAGAGGCAGGCAGAGAGAGAGAGAGAGAGAAGCAGGCTCCCTGTCGAGCAGAGAGCCCGATGCGGGACTCCATCCCAGGACCTGAGATCATGACCTGAGCCGAAGGCAGCGGCCTAACCCACTGAGCCACCCAGGCGCCCCCAGAGTGTTCAGTTTTGATCTGCCTTCACCTAGGTTTTTTCTTTGGTTTACTGTCACCTGGGACAGTATGTTTAACTGCTCTGAATCTCATTTCCAAGGCTCTTAGCTGTAGCAGTCTTTTCTGTTTTCCTCACAGAGGCATGTTGAACAGCAGTTGTTTATTAAAGAATGCCTCAGGCTTTTAGGAGAAAGATGTCCCATTAATGCCATATTACCAAAGGAAATCCGGAGACTTCGTTCTTTTCAGGATATATTGATTTATTTTTTATATATTTTTTAATTTTTTTTAAATTTTTATTTATTTATTTTATTTATTTACTGTTGGGGAAGGAAAAATAATTTTCCTTTTATCTTTCTAAGTTCTTGGTTAAGATCTCCCTGTAACAAAAGACAGCTTAACAGGAGAAAAACAAGCATAAGTTTAATAACACATGTAGCTTCCGTATACATGGGAGATCCCTGGGAAAACAGAGTAAGTCCCAAATGGCCCAAGCTGCTACATTAAAGACCTCTCCAGCTAAAGATATGAGAAGATAATGGGGAGTGAGGAGCCATTTATGAGAGGTTTCAAGCAAAGCAGAGTAAACAAGGGGAAGGTGGTTATGCAGATTTAAGTCCATGACTTCTCAGTTGGTCTTCTTTTCCTGGTACACAGAGAGAGACACCCATACAAATGGAGATTTCTCTTGTAAATGTCTTACAAAATGGTAACTTTTACTTCATTTTCAGGCTTCCTGTGTGTGCTATTTCTTAAAAATAATCAGCCTAAGAGAATTGGCATGCGTATTTTGGGAAGACATGTTTTGGGGTGACGTATTTTGGGGTGACATATTCTGCTCTCCTCTACAGTTCTTTTACATACATCGCTGAGGTTCAATACAGTTTGTTTATAGTCTCTTTATATTTCTGATTTCAAAATTATTTGGAAAGGTCAACATATCTATGACTCCTACCCAGAAATAGCATTTGATATCCCCCCTAAGTGATGTGGACAGTTGGGATTAGGAAGGATGGGAGAAAAAAAAAACAACAGCAAAAACTAAACCTTGAGCCATTGTTGCAAGGCAAAATCCTCAGTGTTTTCGAAGAATACGTTCCAAAGCCTGTTCATTTTAAAATATTACTTAGTATTTGAAGGCTAGCCATAGAATCGTTCAGCAATTTTAGTGGCAACTGAAAATTACATTCAGACCTTGACTTTTTTTTTCTTCATACAAAAAAACCAGCTGCAAACACGACAGAGCATTCCCAAGGATGCAATTAAACTCAATGCTTTCTAATGCATTCTTCACTCTTTATAACTATTACATTTCTAGGGTAATACATTACTTAAAGTAACAATTATCCTATGATTCAGATTGTTTTACATGAAATGTTATAACGGCAAGAATATTATTTACATAGAAACTATAGGACAGGCCTATTTGGATGAAAAAGTTCTGAAAAAAATGATTTTAAGTTTTATTTTCCTTCAGCTACAATTTTAGGAAGGAAACTTAGCTTTTACTGTTTAGATTGAGAGAAAAATGGCAATACTTTTCAAGGACCTATTAAGTGAAATAAGAAATAAGAGACAGGATTCTGCTACTTGGAAAGGTTATGAAAGTTTCCATAGCTTGTGTGAAGGGGCTTCTAGAGCTTTCATTTTCATCACTCTCTAGAAAGTAACTCCAAATGTTTTTCCTTGTTTATAAATGGGTGTAAAACCAGGAAAGGGAGTTGGAAGAACCTTTAAGTTTCTTCCACTTGAAGAACAAAAATAACTGTCCTGTAGGTCTTGGTATATACTGAGAGTTTTACAGTGTTTATGGGTCAGCACCACATCGCTGGTGAGGAGTATCGATATCCATATCCTTTTGGCGGTTGTGGAAATGTAGTCTCTTAGAGATAAGCAACTGCCTTGAGATCATGCAGTTAATTTCAAGTCAGAAGTAAAGTGTACACCTCTCTGGCCTCAAAACTCAGGTTGCTAATTTCTACCCTCTACTGTATTTTTTTTTTTTTAACTCAGAGTGCTATTTCATGCTGATGGCACGAGTGAGATGATTTTTTTGTCAGCGTCCTAGTACACACTTTTTTTTTTGTTCTATTAGGAATTCACTTTTTCTTCTGAATTAAATATATAATTGAAAAGTTTCATGTACACATAAGTATAATAGTAACAAAACTAAATATGGGGAACACATCAAGAGTACATACTATTTTGAAAAGAGTATAAGAGAATCCCATGGCTTTGAAGGAACTTGATTAATTTTTAAAGGTTGTTCTTGGTGGTTGTTTTGTTTTATTTTTTGTTATTTTAGATATGAAACCTAACCACCAACATATTTTACATACTGAAATAGCGCAGGAAAAAACCAGGAACTCTCCTAGTGTCATACTTTGCTCAAGGACAGCTCCAGTCACATGAACCCTAACCTGCAGTAGGGTTTGTTGAGAGGTGGCAAAGTTGCTTCGGGTGAGAAGTGTCAAGGGTAGGTGAGTCTCATCAGTAGAATCCTGCTAGGGGGATGCTAAGGAAAACAATTAAAATTAAGACTGGCTGAGAAGAGTTGAGTCCAGCTCCAGAAATGTGGAATCTCAGGTCTCATCCCAGGCCTGCTGAAATATAATCTGCATTGGGGCAAGATCTCTTGGAATTTGTAAGTATATTAAGGATTGAGGGGTGCTGTCCTAAAAGTGGAGAATTTTTCATTCGTCCTTGTAAAGTCATGCTTCCGTCTTCGATCCATGATGTTCATCAGAATCATCTGTGAGACTTTAACAAATATAGGAGCTGGCCCCGTTGTTTTTGAATGGCCTGGGATATTGGCCTATGGCACAGGTACTTTTAAGAAAATCAAAGAACATCCCCAACCCAAATGCATACACATGAAGTTATATAAGCGCTTCTCTCAAGATAAATATATCTTAAAAAGTATATTTTAAAGTTTGAGAAATCTACTTGATGCAGAACAGGTCATCTTATATAAAATCTCCCTCCTGAGAAAGGAGTATTTAATCCTAACATTTACCTTGATGTCCTCAATTCTAAATTTATTGGTTCTTTAAAGTTTGGTAGGATGCTACATGATTCTTAAAATATTTTCTCAATGCTGTTTTTTCCAAACTAAAATATTCTTTGTTTTCTTAAATTGCAGTTCATTTTTATCTGTACCTCTCCTGTGAATCACTTCATACCCCATCTTGTACTATTTACTTACATGCATTGCTGCTGATCGTATGTTTGATTATTGTTAAATTTCCTATAAAACCTAGAAGATTATTTAGAATGTCACATAATTAGCATTAAATCTGTATTGAGAAAACAAATGAGTAAATAGATAACTCTTTAGAGATAATAGTGATGAAAAACCAGTGTAATATAGTCAAATATTAGTTGAACCAGGAGTGAAGAAAGAGTGAAGCCCCCCTCTACTATTAAATCAAGTATGGCTTTGAGTTCACTGAACCTTTCATTTTTTACTAACTCCCTTTATGGAAATATTGGAGAAGTTTTTTAAAGACTTTGTCAATGCATGTAAAATTTGAAAGAAAGTAGCCAATTATTTTTCTTGTTTTATTTTATTTTTCTACTAAATGTTCTTATAGGTTTGAAAGTAACTTTCTATGTTTCAAATTTATTTCTACCTTTTAAATCAAATTATGACATTGTAATTGGCTCTTATTAGTAATTATTGTGATTATAGCACAAAGGCGTAAGACATTCAATATCCATACTCCCAAGTTAGGCTGAATTTTATTATATGACTATATAAATTTTCTATGCTGTATAACAAATTACACAAAGTTAATGACTTTAAGCAATGTAAATTTGTTATCTCACAGTTTCTACAGGGCAGAAGCCTGGGAAGGGTTTAGCTAGTTTGTCCACTTTAGGGGACAACATGCTGGCTGGGGCTGCAGTCTCAGCAGGGGCTCGAAAGGGGAAGGATCTGCTTCCAAGTTCTCTAAGGTTCTCTAAGGTGTTTTGCTGATATAACTGAAGGAAATAGTTCTGTTAAGTTTTCTCCTACTTCAAAACTAGGATCACCTTTCCTTAATGTTCCAGTAACACATTCCTCCCTTCTTTCTGAGCCCTAACTGGCAGCAACTACTAATAGTCTGATCAAGTTTATTTTGGCTCTTTTATGCTCATCAAAGTTATCTCACTTTCTTCTCACTTCTTGATTTCAAAACACTACCACATTAGAATCATTTATTACTCTGTCACCCACTTGTACCAAAATCTGTATTTTCTATTTTTAACAATTCAAAACAAACTTAACAATTTAAAATAACAAACCTTTATTATCTCATAGTTTCTGTAGGTCAAGATTCTAGACCTTAATCATCCATCCACCTCTCACTCCTAGACCCTCTGGCATTTGCCCCCTAGCTTCTCCTCCTGTTTACGTGGCATGGAGGCAAAGGCCTTGCCCCTTACTGGTCACCCTATGACCCTATGCATGGCAGCTCTGCTAAAGGGTCAGCTCAGCAGGGATGGATGGGGGGATGGTTTACTTGGGTAATCTACTCATGGACTCACAGGGGTGCAGGAAATTTTTCATTTGGGCTGCACTCTTATCTAGAGGCTCACTAAAGAATGATTGCCTTTGGAGCTCATTCATGTCACAGACAGAATTCATTTCTTTCCTTCTGTGTAACTAAAAACCCTGACTTTTCCCTGGCCAAAAAGAGGACTGGTTAGCGTAAGGTTCTGGTCAGGCTCTAGTAGCTGAGAGCCCCCAGATGACAGCCAGGAAGAAAATAGAACCTCAGTTCTATAGTCAAAGGAGATAAGGTCTGAAAACAATCTGAGAAGACCTGGAAGGAAACACTTCCCCATTGGAGCTTCTGATGGGAGCTTAGTTTTGATCAATACCTAGATTTCAGTCTGGCAACACTGGTCAGATGATCATCTTTGTAATTAACATTGCAATTTTATGTCATCTCTAATTTACTACATGAACAGAAGCAAGTCATTTAGTTCCCTCTACTTGGTTTCCTTAAACAGAGAACAAGTTAACAAGGTACTGAAGCACACAGACCCTTTTTAAAAAAAAATATTTTTATTAACATATAATGTATTATTTGCCCCAGGGGTACAGGTCTGTGAATCATCAGGCTTACACATTTCACAGCGCTCACCATAGCATATACCCTCCCCAATGTCCATAACCCAACCATCCTCTCCCGACCCCCCCCTCCCCTGAGCAACCCTCAGTTTGTTTTGTGAGATTAAGAATCTCTTAAGGTTTGTCTTCCTCCCGATCCCCTCTTGTTTCATTTTCCTCTTCCCTACCTCTCACAATCTTCTGCCCCGCCTCTCAAATTCTTCATATCAGAGAGATCATATGATAATTGTCTTTCTCTGATTGACTTATTTTGCTCAGCATAATACCCTCTAGTTCCATCCATGCTGTTGCAAATGGCAAGATTTCATTTCTTTTGATGGCTGCATAGTATTCCATTGTATATGTATATATACCACATCTCCTTTATCCACTCATCTGTTGATGTACATCTAGGTTTTTTCTATAGTTTGGCTATTGGCACATAGACCCTTTAATCAGAATCCCTGGGTTTGCATTTTGTCCTTAACCCAGTATTAGTTACTAACTTTTGTATACATTGTTGTTTTTTTTCCTATCTAATGCTGCCATATCATAGAGTTGTGAGGATTAAATATACTATTTTTGTGAAGTCTCTACTTAGGCTACTGGTACATATAAAGTATTTAATATTTCTATATATTATTAAAATGGGAAGGGAGGATTTTACAGGTCTTCCTACTTAGGTAGGATTAAGTAGCTATGTTTATTTCCCAGAAACCAACATTGTGAATAACAATATTTGACATGTTACTAAATTTCACAAAAATCTTTCCAACCTGAGGTTACAATTATGTTTCTTAATGTCAAGGAAATGGGTGATTACTCAATGTTTTGGTCAAAAGTGTTACACTGATTTAAGAAACTACATTAAATTAACAAACTCTACTAATTCTCTAGATCTCAGGTGTATTACCCCATCAGAATGGCAGCTTCTTTTTTTTTAAATTTTTTTTAAGATTTTATTTATTTATTTGAAAGACAGAGATAGGCAGAGAGGCAGGCAGAGACAGAGAGAGGGGGAAGCAGGCTCCCTGCCGAGCAGAGAGCCCGATGTGGGGCTCGATCCCAGGACCCTCGGATCATGACCTGAGCCGAAGGCAGAGGCTTTAACCCACTGAGCCACCCAGGCGCCCCAGAATGGCAGCTTCTTAAATAAGTTTTAATTTGCAGTCTGTTTATTCTTCTCACAATTAAAAATCCTAAAAAATTGTTCAAGAAATAAGGGAAAGGATGACATCCAGCAGGGTTCTGTCATGTTTGGGTATCAATTAAAAGTGCAATTCTTGGTAGCATTTGCTGGCTCAATCTTGTAAACTACTTCTTTGTTAATGTGATTTTTGTTCTAACCATCATAGTATTTGCTTCATAATGCCTTCTCTTGCATGTTTATTTCTTAATACTTTTCTTTGCCACTTCCCTGTTATGAGCTTCTTAGTCCATTCGAGCTGCTGTAGCAAAATATCACAAACTAGGCATCACTTACAAGAAACAGGAATTTATTTCTCAAAGTTCTGGAGGTTGGAAGTCCACAATCAAAGTGTCATTGTGGCTGGATTCTGGCAAAGGCCCTCCCCTGGGTTGTGGACTGCCAACTTCTCAGTATGTTCTCACATGGTAGAATAGGCTCTGGAGCTCTGTGCAGCCTGTTTAAAAGGGCATTCATCCCTTTGGGGCACCTGGGCGGCTCAGTGGGTTAAAGCTTCTGCCTTCGGCTCAGGTCATGATCCCAGGGTCCTGGGATTGAGCCCCACATTGGGCTCTCTGCTCGGCAGGGAGTCTGCTTCCCCCCTCACTCTCTACCTGCCTCTGCCAACTTGTGATCTCTGTCTGTCAAATAAATAAAATCTTTTAAAAAAAGGGGGGGGCACTCATCCCAATCATGAGTATTTCTTCCTCATTACTTGATTAGCTCCAGAAGTACCACATCCTAATACCATCAGCTTGGGAATTAGGATTTCAGCATACAAATTTGGGAGGAACACAAACATTCATACTGTAGTGGTAGCCCAACATTTGTCTCAGGAGCACACATTTGGTCTTCCAAAGAAACAAGATGCAAATAAGTAAATACCCGATGTGGGCAGGTTTATAAGAGCGCTCAGTTTGATGGGATACAATGGACATTAAGCTGGGAATTGGCTGTTACAAGTTCCTGTCTTATCTCAAGCACTAATTTGGAAGTTAAGGACTATTTATGACCTTTGCTTTTTGCATCCTATGTGGGAATTAAGCTACATACTAAATTCCTTTTAACTACCAAATCTGTTTCTTCATTTATTAGTGGGGTTTTTTGAGTATATTTAATAGTTGAAAATAATTGTCAGAGCCAGAAATAAAGATGGAGTGAGATGGGTTATAAAACAAACCCCTTTTAGGGGATACTGAATAGGTATATTACCTGGAGGTAACTGAGACTTCATGGAACAGCTTGGAAGAGATTTTTTCAAAGTGACAGAGACTAACATCTCATACTCTCCAGCCCTGCTCTGGAATTAACATCACATAATTCATCTAAGAATGTGAAGTCATGGAAAAAGAAAGTCTTTTCTTGATTAACATAGTTAAGAAGAAAAGCCTAGATAGCTGAATTTTTGGAACATCTTTTAGAAATAAGTAATCTTTAAGGTTTTATTATTTTAAATATATAAACCCTGTATTCTGTGCTCATCAGTATTAAAGAAAAAATATTAAAGCTAGTTTTATTTGTTTAATCTTTTTTTTTTTAAAGATTTTATTTATTTATTTGACACAGAGAGATCACAAGTAGGCAGAGAGGCAGGCAGAGAGAGAGAGGAGGAAGCAGGCTCCCCGCGGAGCAGAGAGCTCGATGCGGGGCTCGATCCCAGGACCCTGAGATCATGACCTGAGCCGAAGGCAGCGGCCTAATCCACTGAGCCACCCAGGCGCCCCTATTTGTTTAATCTTTATTCAAGGCATGTGTGGTATATTTTTAAGGCTGCATTGTCTGTGTGGTGATTACTCAAAGTTGATTGCTACTTACCATCAACATACATAAAAAATAAAGTACATTTGGGCCTTTTATATTTAAACATCAATTTTGGAAATTTTATAAACACATAACCTGTAGTTTACTAAGGCTTTGTAATATATACAACTTCAAACATTTAACTACCAAATGGTGCAGATTTAGAATGAGATATCACTTTTTAATTACCATGGATAAAAAAAAAAAAAATCCAAGAGTAAAAATGAGCTGAGACTAAAGGAACATTTATTTCAAAGTTTTCTTACTTCCTGATGAATCATATTGCTCAGGGCAGAATCCATTTCCAGAATACATATGTCCAAAAAGGATTCATAAACTTCAGAACCAAACAGCCCGCTACCAATGAAAGAACAATTTCATTTAGGAGAAAAATAGATAACTGGACTTCTCCCTCTCTATATTTTTTAAGTAATTGAGGAAGAAGAATTAAAGTTAGGAAAGTGGAATTGTATTTATTTGTTTTCTTAGAAAATAGGGATATCTGAATTAAATAGTTATGGTGGCCACTCTCAACTCAAATTTAAGATTGATTACTCGTAATACTCGTGAGATTTCAGTATTATTTTCTAATGCTGGAGTTAGAGAAAATTTTTGAAATGCTTTCAAATTATATACTACATAAAGAAGAATTGAAAAAGTTTCTTCAATTTTTTCTCTTGTCATTTTTGATGAGTACACAGATGACTTATGTATACTTATTCCCATGATATGTATTAGTTTGCTGGAAAACCTCTGCTTTACATACATATTGTGACAGAAAAGCTAGTTTCACCTGTTATTACTAAAATAACTATGCTTGGGCACCTGGGTGGCTCAGTGGGTTAAGCCACTGCCTTCGGCTCAGGTCATGGTCTCAGGGTCCTGAGATCGAGCCCCACATTGGGGTCTCTACTCAGCAGGGAGCCTGCATCCCCCTCTCTCTCTGCCTGTCTCTCTACTTGTGATCTCTCTCTCTTTCTCTCTCTCTGTCAAATAAATAAATAAAACCTTTAAAAATAACTATGCTTAATTAAACAGGTGATATCATATGACAATTTTTTTTAACTTTTATTGAAATTTGATGGTGGAGTTCAGAAAATTAGTAGTCAAATGCAGGACATACAAAAATACAGTAGTGAACATGAAAGGAGATAATAGACAGTACCACAAATAAATCTCTTCTGGAAACTGGGAATTTGACAAGTACTGTTTATTGTATATTTTTTATAAGAAAATATGCAAAATTTTAAATGACTCTTCAAGAATCAATATAACTTTTGTCTATCCATCGTCATTCATGAATTGTGCTAAAATATAATTATTTCACATATCCTTCAAAGTATATAACTAATTTATTTTTTGTTTAATTTTTTTAAAGATGATTTAAGAGAGAGAAAAAGAAAGAGAAAGCAGGGGGGAGGGGAAGCATGAGAGGGAGAGGTGACGGAATCTCAAGCCGACTCCTCCCTGACCATAGAGCCTGACTCCGGGCTTGATCTCACAACCCATGAGATCATGACCCGAGCTGAAATTGACGAGATAGACCCTCAACTGACTAAACCACCCAGGCACCCCTCTTCCTTTTTAAAAAGAAAGTAGACATCGTATGGTATCTAAACAGTGTTGATGTTTGCTTTATAACCCAGAATGTGGTTTGTCTAGTCAGTCTACCATGTATATGTGGGAAAAAAAATGGATTTTATGCTGTTGTTGAGCAGAACTTACTATAAATTTCAGACTGGCCAAGTTGTTTGGAAGTTCATGTCTTCTAAATCCTTAATATTTTGTTTTCTTAAATTGGTTAGTGAGGGAGAAGTGAGAAATCTTTAAGAATACTTGCAGTCTTGTTCATTTTTCCTTTTAGTCTAACAATATTTGCTTTGTGTAATTTTTAAGTGCTGTTAGTAGGTGATACATGTTTAAGATTATGTTTCTTTGATGAACTGACTACTTTAACATTACTCAATGATTCTCTGCACTCTTGGCAATGTTTCTTATTCTGCAATATATTGGTTTCTGGTATAATAGTCATGAAAACTTTGATTAATGTTCCATGGTACATTTTTCCCCCAATTTCTTACATATAAACTATCTATATATTTATATTTAAAGGTGGTTTCTTATACACATGATGTACTTTTTTCTTAAAATGTGACCATCTAATTTTTAATTTGATAATTTGTATTTAATGAATTGTTGAAGTGACGTGTTTTTTTTTTTTTTTTTTTTTTTTTAAAGATTTTATTTATTTTATTTATTTGACAGAGAGAGATGACAAGTAGGCAGAGAGGCAGGCAGAGAGAGAGGAGGAAGCAGGCTCCCCGCTGAGCAGAGAGCCCGACGCGGGGCTCGATCCCAGGACCCTGGGACCACGACCCGAGCCGAAGGCAGAGGCTTCAACCCACCGAGCCACCCAGGAGCCCCAAAGTGACGTGTTTTTAATACTCATCTTGTTAGTACTCTCTCTATGTCCCATATGGTTTTTGTCTTTTCCTTTTTTTTTCCCTTCATTTGGATTTTTTAATTTCATTTTTATATTGGTCAATTAATTTCATTTTTTCTTTATTTAATAGCAAAGTTTTATAAAATACCTCTTTAATTTATATAGTCTCCTTTCAAGTAATATTATACTACTCACATAAAATATATGAAACTTCAAACAGTGTGCCCCCATCATTTGTGCTATTTTAAAAATATGTGTATTCTAATATATCTTATAAATTTTGACATATGTTAGTATTTTTCTTTAGGTAATAAGTTGTTGTTATACAGTGTTATGAAATCAGACAAAAATGTCTTTATATCGATTTTTGCAATTTCTGTGCTTTCCATTCCTTTTTCTCCATCCAAATTTTCATATAATGACAAATTTCTATCCTAGAACTGCCTACAGTCTTTCTTGTAGAACAGGTCTCCTTGCAATAAATTCTCTGCTTTTGTTTTTCTGAAATGATGGTGATTTTGTTTTGTTTTTGAAATATATTTCACTGGGTATAGAATTCTGGGTTTATTTTGTCCCTTTAGCATTATGAAATGTTTCTCTGAAGATTTGTGCTGTAATTACATTTTTCTTCTCTGTGTATTTTTTTTTCTACACACTTAACTCTTTTAGTTTAAATTTTTTTTATCATGTTATGTGCTTTTGTTATCATTGCTTATCCTGCTAAAGTTTCTATGTGCTGTATCTATATTTTGTTGTTTGTCCTTTTTTTTTCTGAAATTTGTCAGCTACTACTTCTTCACATGTTTGTTCTGCCCTCTTTTCTCTCTATTATCATTCCAGTTAATTATATATAATTTAGACTATTCACTAATTCCATGGCTCCTGAATGTTTTTTTCTGTTTTTCTTTTTTAGTCATTTTCCTCTTTATGTCTGAATTTGGATTTCTACTGACTGGTAAGTCCATCAAACTAATTGTTTATCACTGACTTTTTTTTTTTTTTATTTCTAACAGTCCCCTTTGATTCTTTCTTATAGATTATATCTTTCCACTAAAATTCCCTACATGTTAATATATGTTAACCTTTTCCACTCAAATCTTTCATGTATGACAGCTAAAAATATCTGGACTATTTCTGAGCCTGGTTCCATTTATTGTTTTATCTCTTAAAAATGGGTTATTTCCTCTCTATTTTTAAAATGTGTGCTTTGTAACTTTTAATTGAACTATGGTTATTATGTGTAGAATAACAGTGAAGATAAGATAAATTCTGTTTTTCTCAAGGAATGGCCATGTTTCTTTCTCTCTCGGGCCTGAGTATAGGTGACTGATGTAATCGATTCAGGAGTTGAATTGAGTTTGTATTTTGTTACTGCCATTATTGCCTTCTTGATACCATATTCTTTATATTCCTCCAGGAGAGGGCTCTGGGTACTTTGTGCTTTAAGATAGGACCTGGGTAGCTAGGGGATTTTCTCCAGTGTTCTTACTCCGTCTAAGCTTTCTGCTATTCCTCCTCACTTGTTCTAGAGAGAGTCCTTATCTCTGCTCTTTTTGCTCCTTCACTGGTAGGTTACTTCTGCTAGCTACTTATCCCTAGGCTTATAATAAAGCAGGGCAGATCTCTGTTGTACTTGCTCACCTAAACCTTAGACAAACCTTGTGCTTTTGGACATCAGGATGAAGATTCCTCAGAAACCTGCCCCGTCTTCTTATATCTTGGGAAGGGGAGAGTTTACTAATTCTTGTCCTGAGGGTAGAGTTGCAAACCTCTGCTTGCAATCAGTACACGATCCTATATCCAGGAAGCTTTTCTGACCCTGTGCTGGGAGCAGAGTGTTTTTGCATTTACCCTACCACCAGCATCATGTGTTATTACCTATGTCTGGGACACAAGTAGTTTCCCTATACCTTCCCCAGAGGTGTACATTGTTTTTCTCCACTTCTCTGAAAGAAGTCATCCTTCGCTCAGTCCCTGTAGCAAGAGTATTTGTTGTCTCTCTCACACACGCACACACACATACACACACACGCCAATTTAACAAGGAATTCTATTGATCATTTAGCAAAGAAATAAAACCAATCTTATGTAGAGTACTTCAGAAAATATAGAAAAAGCAATTCTCTTGAATGTACATACCAAAATAATTAATAAAAACATTTATGTATTAAATTCTAAAAAATATATGAAAAGGTAATATATCCCACAAAGTATGGAATGCTTTCTATGCTAGGAATACATGGTTGTTTTAACATTTTAAAAAAGCAATTACTATAGTACATCAACAAAATAAAACCTACAAATCTTGATATTATCTCAATAGATGTAGAAAACCCATTTGTCAAAATTCAATACCCATTCATTACAAAAGTTCTCAACAAACAGAATAATTTTCTTAATCTGATAAAGGATACCTACCAAAAAACTATAAATAGCGTCTTACTTGATATAAAGAAAGATTAAATTATTTCATCTAAAATTAATAAAAAGATAATATCTGATTTCATCACTTCTTTTCAACAGCTATTGGAAATGATGTTAATTGCAGACAAATAAGAATCAAATCCAAATGATGGTGAAGGAAGAAGTAAAACAGGTTATCTGTGAATGGCCTTGTGTCTAGAAATTACTGCTAGAATTAGTAAATAACTTGAGCAAGGTTGCAGAATAGGAGGTCGGTATGCAGAAATAAGTAACATTTTTCTCTACTGTCAATGGGATATTAGACATTGAACTAGAAAAATACCTTTAACATGACATCAGAATATCAGTGTATCAAAGAGTAAGATATGTAATGAAAATTGTTTAAGACATTGACAATTTGTCATTAAAAATGACAAAACAATGCAGGAAAAAATTAAATATCTAAGTAAGCACAGAAATAAACAATTTTAATTGATTGACTCAATACTTTCTTGATGTCACTTCTTACTAAACCTATAGATTTGCCAAAAATCTGAATTCATAACAGAGCCTAACAAATTAATAATTAATAACAAAAGGTTTTAGAAGAAACCAATAAGCTCTTTTTGAAATTTGCATAGAAATTCAGAAGATTAGAGCCAGAACAATTCTGACCACTACTACAGACTGAACATTATTGTCTCCCTTCACCACCAAATTCTTACAGTGAAATTATACTCCCCAGTGTGATGGTGTTTGGAGGTGGGGCCTTGGTTATTAGCATCAGGCCCTAACCATGAGATAAATATCTTTATAAAAAGAGGAAGCGGGGGGCGTCTGAGTGGCTCAGTTGGTTGAGTGTTGGACTCTTGATTTTGGACTACATTGTGATCTCAGTCATGGGATTGAACCCCACATCAGGCTCAGGCTCACTGGAGAGTCTGCTTGAGATTCTCTCCCTTTCCTTCTGCCCTTCCCCCATTCTTTCTCCCTCTCAAGTAAATCCTTAAAAAAAAAAGGGAAGAAACATGAGATCTCTATGCCATGTGGGGACACAGTGAGGAGGCAGCCACCTGTAAACCAGGACTTGACCATCCTGGCACCCTAATCTCAAACTCTGAGCCACCAGAACTGGGAGAAATAAATGGTATTGTTTTGGCCACCCAGTCTGTGGGATTCTATTATAGCAACCTTTTTGACTTTGAAATATACATCAATAGTAATCAGGACAATGTGGAATTGGTATAAGTATAGGTGAATATATTAATAAAATATAGTAAAGAATCTTGACAGATACAATATTATTAAAATATTTTTGACAGAGATGCCAAGTTAATCAAGTTAATTCAGTGGGAATTTTTTTTAACAAATCATGTCCAAGCAATTATATATTCACAAAAATAACAAAAAATAAGCAAGAAAAAGTCAACAAAAATTAAAGATTAGTTTAGACCCAAACATAAAAGCTAGAACCATAACTTCTAGAAAATAGCATTTGAGAATCTTTTTGCAACTTGTAGTAAAGATCTTGTAGACAGGAAAAAAATATGCACTAACCATAAGAAATACATAAATTGAATTTCATCTGAATGTAAAATTCTTCCCATTAAAAAAAAAATAAAAAAAATAAATAGGCAAGCCCCAGGCTAGAACATGTTTTTGCAATACATATATTTCACAAAGGAGTTATATCCAGTGGTGGACAAATCAAAAGAAAAAGAAAACCATTGAAAAGTGGGTGAAAAAAAATTGGACATTTCACACACACACACAAAAAAAAAACAGTCAGTAGGTCACAGTGTGTTCAACATTCTTACTCATCAGGGTAATACAAATTAGAACTGTAATGAGATCTAATTTTATACCAAATAATGTGAATAAAGAAAAATTGAAAACACCAGACATGATTCATTGACAATGCCAATTATTGGTAATATTTTGGAACAATTGAAAATTTTCATACATGCGAATATAAAATGGCACAAGCCATTTGAAACACTTCTCGTTTCTTAGAAAGTTAATTTTATATCCATCCCATGACCTAGAAGTTACACTCCTAGTTAATGACAAAAGTGATATAAAAACCAAAGTCCACAAAGTGACTTGTATAGGAATACTTGTAGAATTTGTAAAATGTCAGTATTAGAGATATTGAAATTAGATACCTACTAAAAGGAAAATGGATGAGCGAATTGTCTTATACAATGAAATAGAGGAATAAAGCAACACATTCAAGAAACATGTATGAATCTCTAGAGCAAAAGAATACATACTATATAATCTCTTTTATTTGAAGTCCAACTATAAGCAAAATTAATCTAGTAGTAGGAATAAGTAAGTGGTTACTTCTGGTAAGGTTGGGATTGAATGGAGAAAGGAATAAGAGAACTTTCTGGAGAGACAGAAGTGCTATGTTTCTTTTTTTTTACCATAGGTAATTGTCAAAATTCATCAAATACTTAAGCTTTGTGTTGTATAAAGTTTGTAAATTTTATCGCATTTTTAAAAAAAGACTAAACTTAAAATGATTTTGTACAAAACACACCTTAATTTATTACTACAAAAAGATTAAAATTTAGTAAGTATATTATGTTTTCACATTTGGAAGTAAAAAATCTACATGTCCATAATCATAGAAAAATAGTAAAGGAATTAACTCTAAGTGGAGGTATGAATTATTTTGGGATAGCAGGGTTAACTGTTAAGTTTTATGTATCTTTTTGTCTGTATTTTTAATCTTTACTATAAGCTAAAATTACTGATTTTTTTAAAAGATTTTATTTATTTGACAGACAGAGATCACAAGTAGGCAGAGAGGCAGGCAGAGAGAGAGAGAGAAAGAAGCAGACTCCCTGCTGAGCACAGAGCCCGATGCAGGATTCGATCCCAGGACCCTGGGATCATGACCTGAGCTGAAGGAATAGGCTTTAACCCACTGAGCCACCCAGGTGCCCCCCTGATTTTGTTTCTGATTTAATCTATTTTAATCTATTTAATTTTAATCTATTTATTTAATCTATTTAATCTTAATTTTTGAGAATCTACAGACTACATGGAGATAGACCTACTAAATTAGTAGCTCTATAGCATCTTTCTGCAGCCTGTCTTTGTAAAGAAGCCTTGAACTGAGTATCCTCATCTGTTAGCCCCATTTTTGTCTCCTGTACTGACTATATGCTAAATATATGCCTATTTACCCTTTCTCTATAGCAGATAATTAACTATGTCTCTCTTGTATGCCAATATATAGTTTGGAAATAAATGTTAAAAGGAGATGGCCTGCTGAGTGGACTATGACCACCGCAGAATTTATGCGACCAAGAATATGTCACTAGTGAAGGCAGGCATGTATAAATATAAAACTAACTAGGAGTTATATCCAGTGGTGGACAAATCAAAAGAAAAGAAAACCATTAAAAAGTGGGTGAAAAAAAATTGGACATCATTTGCTGAGTCATTAGTCTGTCCTCACAGGTATATGGTCCAGGGGTAGAAACAGAGGGCTTCACATATACCTGTGAGGACAGGCTAATGACTCAGCAAATGATGGAAGTGTCCTGACACTGAACCTGACTTACTCTGGAGCAAAGATAGCGGTCAACTGTAGTATCTGCTCACAACCCTTTGTCCTCCAAATTGCATCCTAACTAAAATTTCTCTCCTGTCTTGCTGATTTCCTTATCAGTGGTAACCATTCTGCTACATATTTTAGTCCTTCTTTAGAGTTGCTCCTTAATGTTAATAGTCCTAAATTCTCTGCTATAGAGACTATTTCTAAATTCTCTTTTTCATAGGCCAATATCCTTTAGCTCAATACTTTTATATTTATACATGCCTGCCTTCACTAGTGACATATTCTTGGTCGCATAAATTCTGCGGTGGTCATAGTCCACTCAGCAGGCCATCTCCTTTTAACATTTATTTCTAAACTATATATTGGCATACAAGAGAGACATAGTTAATTATCTGCTATAGATAAAGGGTAAATAGGCATATAATAATCTTTGTAAAAATATATGTATATTGAGTAAAATCAGATTTTTTTCACTCACAATGTATTTGTTGAGTACCTATTATGGTTAGTTATAATGTATATATGTATGTTACATGCATATGTATGTATGTATATGTTATAATAAATGCCTTTCATTCCTAAAATCATCCATTTATGCATTCAAAACTGTTTACAGAATGCTGCTATAGGCCAAAAATAATCTGTGTCCTAAGATTAGACCTTCAGGTTGTTCACACTGTCGATGACATCACTATGGCTAATTATTTAATGAACAACTTTTTATTTTATTTTATTTTATTTTTAAAGATTTTAGTTATTTATTTGACAGACAGAGATCACAAGAAGGCAGAGAGGCAGGCAGAGAGAGGAGGAAGCAGGCTCCCCGCTGAGCAGAGAGCCCGACGTGGGGCTCCTTCCCAGGACCTGGGATCATGACCTGAGCTGAAGGCGAAGGCTTTAACCCACTGAGCCACCCAGGCACCCCCTGAATAATTTTTTATAATATCACACATTGTAAAATAATGTAAATTCTGTATGTCAAGTTATTGAACAATTACTGAGCAACTGAATTAGATAGTGAAATCTGACACTTTTCTAGAAAATTAACATTGAAACTTCTCTCTGGAGAAGAAACTATTCAAAGATCTGAATAACATAAAAGAGACAACCAAAGATTTGGGGAAGTAATGTTTGAATTGGAGAAATATTTAAATAAAGTAATTATTGGAAAAATGACTTCAGGATGCTTAGAAAATAGGAATTAAGGTGATTAAAATAGAAACAGATGATTAAAGTAAGTGTGAGACATTTGAAATTACACCTGAGAGGTGGGGGGGGAGATCATGTATAACAGTTTGGTGGGTGGTGGGGGGGCTTGCTTCCCCCGCCACCAAGTCCAGTAGGAAGCCATTGTGGTGTGATACTTAGCAAAATGTTATGATCTTATTCATATATATTTAAGGCTCATTGTCTGCTATGTGGAAAATGGACTGTAGAACAGCAAAAAGAGGAAATGGAAAATATTGGGCATAGTCCTAGTAAGAAATGATGGTAACATAGGGGAAGGAGGTAGAAGAATGGATGGATATGTTTTGCATATATTTTTAAATTAGAGTCAGAAGAACAATAGTTGTGGATATGAAGTCAGGGAAAAAATAGAGAATCCTAAGGTGAGATCACTATATTAAATATATCTAAGACACTCAGAGGGAGACATTTGTAGACACTTATAGGAATAACTATTTATGCTGACTACTGGAGGATGAAGCAGTTAGTTCCATGGTGACAGAGCGAAGAAGCGTAACAAGAGCCATGTCAAAGAATTTAACATTATCTGGGGAAAATGATGAACAAATGCAATTCTAACTGGGATGGGGGATAATCATATATGCCAGATCAGAACGATGGATCAACAGAGTCATCTGACTCCTGTCATTGCAAACTCAGTTCTGTTCTGGGACAGATCTAATTAGCTTATTCCAAATTTGGATGAAATGATAGAGGTTTTCAGTGTCTTGGCATTCTGGAAGGATGCAAGCTACTGAGGAAGGATTTTACACGCAGGAGTGAGGATCACTAAAATATCAAAAATCTGGCATGAGGGAAAATTGAAACTTTAGGTTCTGCAACCCACCACCTCAAAGATTTTGTAAGACAACTTGTCAAAATTGGGAGGGAAGCTAAAATAGGCACAGGTATGGGTGAGAATGCAAAGTAGGGGGAGGGGACTCTTCCAATCACCGGTAAACAGATGATTTCCATACTCTGTGAACTGCTGTAATTCATTTTATGAAATAACATAGTCCTCGACTGTCTAATTAGAGGTTTGATGTATGAGGAAATATGAAATAACATCCTAAGTATTGCATTGCCTTTGTTTTAAGAGATTATCCCCTGTAATGCTTAACTTTCAGTATTTCTATTGTTACGGTTTTTAAGAATTTCCGGTAGGTGGAAGTGAAAAGCAAGAATTTCCCTTGAGAAACAGCTTTTTCTGAAATGAAGCAACTTTCTGGGTAATGAACAGATCTGAATTTTTACATAATTTGGCAGCACAGGTGGTTCAACAATTACTGAAACCACTGATAGTCTTTTTAGCTTTTTCTTCCCAGGCATGTTATGGCAAGTACAGTATTAGCAGGTGCCTTGTGACTTAATTACAGTGATGGGATGTGTTCAGTGTACTATATCAGAAAAGTAGAATTTTGCAAACTGGGATATGGATTTGGGGAATTATCAACTATTTTTCATTTTAGATTTTAAAATGTTTCAGGTTTTGCATTTTATGATTACATTGTTCCTTCTCTGCAGACCCATTTTCCAGAATGCCAATATATACCTACATACATGGATGCATTTGGCAAGGCAGCTGATGAGATCAAGTTTTGAGATCAACTGTTACTCCGTTGACTGATGTAATGTGAAATAATTTCCCCAACAGCTTCAAAGATACAAACCATGCCTTTAGGATCTGGTTTAATTTTTGCATCCTCTAATTGCTGATCTACCCTCAAAAATTAAACTTTAGCAAGGTTTCCTTAATGTCAAGCTTCAGAGATACATAGTGTAATTATGGAATTGAAGCAGGAGGGCCAAATTTTATCAGATGGACTCAGAATTTATGGGAGTTTGCACTGATGATTCTCAGGTTACTTTTTTCTTTTTAGTTACCATTTCAGTTTGTATTTGAACCGCTGCTTCTTATATTGGACTTCTCTTTTTTCTTACAGGTGAAGGGCGCTTACTAATTGTATGTGTAGTACCTCACATCTTCACTGCTAGTGATTTTATATTACTCATATTTTCAGTTATCATTAGACCTTTCCTGTCTGTTCAGACTCTCATTCCTGACATTTCTTTCTTGTACTTTTCTGTCAATATGCAAAGCGTAATTCAAGACAAAACTAGAACAAAGAGGAAAACAACAGAACGAGTTTGGGGACTTACAAGAGGAGGTGATGGACTGTTTGTTGTATGTTGTTTTCCTTGGACACAAAATTTTGCTTCAAAGTAAATCTTATCCTTAGTTAAACCAGACCCAATGAAGACAACAGAGTGTATCTTAATTAAGTTTTTGTTGGAATAATTAAGATTTAAAAATAAATTTCCCACAGATTTCTTAATATTAGTAATATTACCTTGGAAATACCTTGAGATTCTGAGCTATCTTTAATAATCTTGGGAGTATATTGGTTTGGATTCCTCCAAAGTCGGACCCCAGTGGAACAGTCTGGATGTGGGTCACTTATCGGGAGGGGTGCTCAGGAAGCACTGGTAGAGAGTGCTGGGAAAGCTAATGAAGAGTGTTATTGAGTGGGCAGCTGGCTGTCAATCTTCTCTGAAGTCTGACAGATGTGTGGAAGACATCTCAACATTATTTCACTTAGGGATGATTGATTAATTTGTATTCAAGATTTACCTCTCTCACTGTGAGGGCAATTTTGGGGCGTAACTTTTTGTCATGTCTGACCTGTTTTGTGGGCAAGAATGTTACTGAATCCGTATAAGTTATGGGCCCTGTGTGACATGTAGCAGCAATTGAGATATAGAGATATGAGCAGGACATCATCAAAAAATTGATTATACATCTGGTCCTCCCTTGTCTTTCTTGGAAAACAAAAACTTAGAATCTTTTAAAATCAGACCAAATGAAACCTTTTTCTTTTCAATAAATGCTCACCTTAAAATCAGTTTAGTGGGTGTATCAAAGTACTTTCTGTCTATTGTAATGTTGCATTGCAAAATTGTGTTTCAGTGTCCATTTCCAGAGGAAAAGGTACTAGAAAAGTGGCTCTTTTAGTGTGATGCTCATTATAGAAAGTTCTTTGAGACATCTCTTTTTCAATATTCAAGCAATGATCAGCACCTACTGACAAGGCCTAAAAGACTTTATTGAAATACTGCCAAAGAGGGGTACCTGGGTGGCTCAGTGGGTTAAGCCTCTCCTTCGGCTCAGGTCATGATCTCAGGGTCCTGGGATCGAGTCCCATATCAGACTCTCTGCTCAACAGGGAGTCTGCTTCCCCCTCTCTCTCTGCCTGCCTCTCTGCCTACTTGGGATCTCTTTCTCTCTGTCAAGTAAATAAATAAATAATCTTTAAAAAATAATAAAAAAAAAACCACTGCCAAAGAAAGGGTCTAGACAGTTTACTGTTACTATTTCTCACCTTAGAATCAATGTTTATGCAGTATTTGGGAGTACTTATAAACAACAGATATTTCTTCTTTTTTCAAATCTGTTTAGTGCTATTGCCACAGCCAGAGGGGAAGATTTGGACCTAATTAGAGGAAAATCGTCTTTGTAGTTGCAGTACACCTGCTAGGTTGCTTGATTCTTAACACATCAAAAGATGTCTGAAATCTCCTTATCTTTTCTTTCCCCCCTTTTTAGAGAGAAAGAGAGAGAGTGTACATATGTTTGGGGGGAAGAGCAGAGGAAGAGAGAGAATCTTAAGCAGGCTTCATGCCTAGTTCAGAGCCTGACTTGGGACTCCATCTCAGGACCCTGAGCCAAAATCAAGAGTCAGATGCCTAAATGACCGAGCCACCCAGGCACCCCTCTCCTTACCTTTTCAACTTTTGTTCCTAGGCATAGAAAGGAAGCACAGCCGCTTTGACATTTTCCTCTGGGTTCTGGATGGTGGCCAGGTATGGTAGGAAAAATCCCTTATCAGGCATTTGTGAGTCATTGGCCAAACTTTAAATGGTACACAATTTTCTGATTTGGCTCATCATTTCAGTATTTACAATAGCTGAGACGGGGTCATGCTTAAGCAGAACAAAACCACAGTCTGCTTCTTTTGCCTTTGCTCTCAAAGTCGTTTCTGGGAAAATATCCAAACTTCTATCATTTGTAGGTCTGTAGCAATATGTAAAAGAAAATATCTGATTACTATTGAACTAAAATTAGCTATCCACCAGAAACTGGCATTCTGATAAACCCCCACTGACCAGTTGGCTTACTTGTTTTATCTCTGATGAAGAAAGAGCCTGATCGTTCAAACATTTCAAAATATCCAATTACTCCTTCTCCAGAAATCACAGTAGCATAAAATATTCTCACAATGTAGCATACAATCTTACCACAATGGAATTTGACATGATTGAGAGGTGTGTTTGTGTGTGTTTGTATGTGTGTATATATGCATGGATCTGACATACAGTTAACAGAGTTGAGCACCTCAGGAAAATAAGAACATATGTTACACTCTACACTCAGTTGCATTAATAATGTGTTGCATTAATTTGCGTTCAGCCATTAAGAAGAAAAAATTTATAGATAAATATAACATGATCCATTCTCAGGGAACTCCTTATGACCTAAAATGGCTGTTTCCTCAAGTCTTCAGTGAACATAAATAATTTTTTGAATTTTTCTTTTTAAATATTTAATTATTTGAAAAATTGAAATTTTAGCTCTTCAGTCTTTTATTCTTGAGGCTAACCCCTTAATTTATACTTACTCATGGAGTATTTTTATTTTAATTTTTCTGTCATAATTTTGTATTTTTCAAATTCTTCATAAACCTTTTACCTAATATAATTTCTATTCCCATTAAATTTAAAGTAAAAGAGATAAAGCCAATTATTAAAGATAACTTCATTATTGTAAAGGTTTTAAAATAGAAAAATATTACCAAACTCTTCTGAATATTTTGGTTAGGCTATATCCAGTCTGTCGTATGCAGTTCTATTAATTTTAGTTTTTATCATCTTGACCTACAAATGCCGTTTTTTATGCTTCACATGTGTGAGATGTTCTCATACATAGACTGTAAATTACTCTTGGGAAGGGATCCTCTTATCTTTTATGTATTGCAAAGTTACTCTTACATCTTGTCAAATTTTTGTCTTCCTTTTGCTCAAGGACTCTGTTTTTGTCTCACCATTATCTGTAGACTTCATACAGGACTTCATGACAGAGCTGGGTTTCTCACTCTGTCCAAAATACTCTTTCCGCATCATTTTCTGTTTCAATGTTACTAATTCTTTGAGTCTCATCTTAAACATGTTCCTCCTTGAGGTCCTCCTTGACTCTGTAAAGTAAGTTAAATTGACATGTTATACATTCCCATAGCACTCCACTGCTCTCTTTTGCTCCTTTATTTTTAATACTCATCATACTGATAATACCTTATTTTTGTTTTTCTCTACTAGAAGACAAGTTTCACAGGGCAGGGATTGTGTCTTATTTGCTAAGTTTGAGTGTGAAGCAAAATTATCTGGCACATAGTTGGTAATGAGTCAAAAGATAGCGAACATTTGTTGTATGACTTTTAATGATGATAAGAGGAGTTTCATCCTAGAAGAAGACTGACAGTGGAAAAAAAACATATTTTTAGTATAATATAATACAAGCAAGTACACACTAGTCTGTGGATATACACATAAAAAGAAACAAACTCACACAAACACATCTTCTTGCAATGTCTAGCTGTGAGTTATATCACTTCTGGCTATTCAGTAAAATTTGCAAGTGGGCTAAGTGTGGTGTTTGTTGGTGGAGAGGAGGCTCAAAATAATCTAGTTTCATACAATTATGATTAAAATATATGGTGTACCTTATTTCCAAGAACAGTATAGCTCCTATGTCAGACATAGTGTAAATTCAGGGAGTGTGATTTGAATGTTTTATATAGATTTACATTTTTGGAGATGCCTGTGTTTTGTGTTCTTAAAAAACATCTCCACAATTTTCTGATGACCTCTAAATTTTGAAAGTCCCATCTCCTACCAAACATTTATTTTAGACATGACAGAATTCTTTGAATGTCAAGAGGTTCATAAGGTGAATTTGCTTTTCATCTTATTTTCTTAACTGTGGTTATTAGCATCATTAATTAGTATAATGGTTTAAAAAGACTATTTCTGTCAAAGCGCAGCATGTGAAAAAAAGGATCAGGTGTGAATAAAGGAAGATGGGTAATTTCTCTGCAATTATAGAATTTGAAATAATGGCAAATACATTAACTTATCAAAAAAGACATTACTGTGATTAATTTGGTATAATATTATCAAAAAACATGTTGGTCAACCATTTAAACAAATTTAATTGCTCTACTATATAATTGCTCCCAGAGAATAAATTAGATGCTTCTACAACTACACTAACTCTTTCAGATTACATAGAATGCACTGGAGCAATTATTCATAGTGTTCATCTAGTATTAAAAAATAACTTTTATTCATTCCCTCAACATATGTTTCAAAATCAGAGTCCAGGAACAATACATTCATTTATTTGTACATTTTCCTTAGACACTTAGTTATGGGTGAAATTTCTAAGAGATTTTTTTAAATGATAGCATAGTAAAAATTGTTTTTCACTGATTTATTGGGATGAATGTTTCCCATATAGAATCCCATGTTACATCCATTCCATTTCATCCTTTTGCCATTACATGTATTTAAAGGACAGGTGATAGAATACATCACTGCCTTGGCTCAGAGGACCGTTACCCACTGTTTGAAGGACAAGTTTGTATTGATTTGAACAATCCCATTTATAAGTTTTTAAATCAGTGTCTGTTCTGGGATCTTAAGAGTGTTCATGTCCATAGGCAAATGTGAATTTAATCCTTTCACTTGACTAACTTAAGGTAAAAATAAGTCTGGGCTAAGTTTAGGGAGTTACGTAACATTGCAGAGTTACTCAAGGACTTGGGAATGAAACCAGGCCCCTTGGATTTAGTCTACTCCCTTTGAGCTATGCTGGGTCTGGAATATCCATTCCTTCTCTTCAGAAGTATTTGTGGAGCCCCTACTCGCAAAGGCCCTGGGGTTACAGCGGTAAACAGGTCATAAGTAATTTGTGATCATGTAAAAATGGTGCTTGCACTTTGTAAATAATTCAAAATTTATAGAAAAGTTTAAGCTGCCTTCTCTGCTTAATTACTATGGTGAACATCCTTTAAATATCTTGTGCACACTTTTCTGTAAATACAATCTTACTATTTTGTCAACATTGCTCTCCTTTGGGAGTAAGTCTTTGAATACACTGCCCAAGTTGTGACTTAACAGGATATTTCACATCAAAAATCTTACACAGTATCATATTCTAATAAATCTATATCTTGACCCTCCAAAATTTCATAATTATATGATGAATACTGGGTTAAAATGAGAATATTAAAATTAGTATAAGTCAAGGTATTTTCTCTTTGGCAGGGTAAAAAACCGCCATATAGCCAATGCAGGTAAAGGGACCAGGCACATAGCAGAAATTAAATGAATGAAGATAGTGGAATATGAGTGAATAGTTTGATCAGCACGTCTTAACAACATACCACAGCACAGATGGTTGAAGCAGCAATCATTTATTTTCTTACTGTTGAGAAGGCTAGAAGTTCAAGGTCAAGGTATAAGTAGACATGGTTTCTAGTGAGGATTTTCTTCCTGGCTTGCAGCAGACCTCTTCCTGCTGGTGTTTACCTGGTTTCTCTGTACAGTGCAGGTGTTGGGGTCTCCTCTTCTTTTTATAAGGACTACTAGTCTTATCAATTTAGAACCCCACTCTGTGACCTCACTTAACCATAATTACCTCATTAAAGGTCCTGTCCACAAGTACAGTCACCTTGAAGATTAAGGATTCAATACAAGAATTCTGAAGGGGGCACAATTCAGTCCATAACAATAAGTAAAAAGGCACTGTAATATAAATCTCTAAACACCAGGGAGAGGAATGTAAAAGTAATTAGGGTATCTGTGGCAAAGCCATGCCTCAACCAAGGAATACAGTCATTGTTGAGTTCCAATCAGTTGTCCCCACAAAGAGAAATGCCAGCTTGTTCAGTTTTTTATGTAAAATCTTTTTAAAAAGTTTGGCATATAATTCTGAAGAGTTCCAAATCATGATGCAGGCCAAAAAAACAGTCTGTGGATCATTTCTGGCCCTCAAGGTATCAAATTAGGATCTCTGTTAGAGTCAGAAAAGCATGTTTTTGCAATATATAGAGCAGGGTCCAGATGTTGGTCTAGCTGCTTTTAACTGATAGAACAGCAGCTACCCGCCTTCCCCAGCCCCCTTATGTCTTAGTGTCCATATCTCCAAAATAAGCATAATAAAAGATCTATTTTTCATGGTTGTTGTGGCATTTAAATTATGTGAATATATAAACTTCATAGGATGTGATGGTGCATTTCCCTCACCCTGAGATGCCTCTCTGAAAGGAGCTGTCTGACGGGCTGAACAATTTAGGGGTCAATGAGTAGGAAGACAGTTGATTCCCTTTTTTTCTGAAACTTTTTAAATTATCTGTTTAAATATATGAAAAGCAGCCATCCTTTTCTTTTTCAGTCATTACACTGTGTAGTTGGACACCTGTGTTCTTGGAAGATAAGCAGGAAATAGCATCCCTTCTCCTGAATTTGACAGCAACTTTTCTGACTTTCTACTCAAAGATTGTAACAAGCTAGTGTTGGCAGCTGGCAAAAGTTTTTTGTCTTCAAGGAAGTAATAATCCCTTTTCTCAACTTAGGCCAAGTTGAAAGGATAATATAAAAAAAAATTTCCCTTAGAATTCAAACTGATTCCAAACTTCAAAGCTCAAGGAAGGGAACCAAGCTTGGCAGGAACCCAAGGATCTTTGACTTTTAGTCTTCTATCTCCTTCCAGGGCCATTTTGGATTTGGTGGAGACTATGAATTCATGCCATATGTAAGCAGCTGAAAAGCTTTTCTTTGAGCATAGAACTTCACTTTGATGAAAGCTTAGTAACATTCGGCAAAAAGCATCTATAATGTGTTTTCATTGCCATGTGAAACCTGCCATGCACAGTCTGGTAATTGAGAGATGATATGGGTTTAGCTGCTGACTCTGTGAAGATTTTCTAAGAGCAGTGTTGCCTACTCACAAACACGACAAACCCATTTTATGGCAAAAATGTTCACTCTTAAATTTACTTACGTAAGTTGATAATTCATAGGGGGCAATTCTTTTGCTATCAAGAAATAATTTAATAAAACTCCACAATCATACTTTACCTAAATTTGAATTTCTGTGCCACAGTTATTGAGTTAACATAGTTGCTGAGGTCATAGTTATGTTGGTGGTAAAACTAAGCCAGTTTGCTATGAGAAAATAGATCAAACAATTCATTTCAAAAGCAGACAAAAATTCTGTGCACATATTTTTTTATTTATCAGTAACACATTTGATTTGGTTAATGTAGTCTCGGTGTAATTGTTATTTTTATATTCAAAGTAGGGTAAATTAGCACAAAGAAATGTATTTATAGTTTTGAAGATGATAGTAAAAACTCAGAGTGAGGGAGAGCTGTGCACCCTCAAAGATACTGATTTAAAAATGTATTTTAATACAGTGCTGTAATGCTGACAAGTATTCAATATCATCCAAAATAAGCTTGAATATTTATTAGATAGAACATAATGTGTGTATATTTTAAAAATAAACTTGCTTACAAGTTTTACTATATAGTTGATAATAAAGATAATATTACTCTGAGTTCTGGAAAGAGAAAATTCAAGGTTCAGAGTTTGAGAACTTTTCTGTGACAACAGGACTGATGACCAAGTTACGCTCCTGGTCCCTGATAGTTTCCTGGCAAGATTCAGAGTTAAAAATTCTATCACAGGGGTGCCTGGGTGGCTCAGCGGGTTAAAGCCTCTGCCTTCAGCTCAGGTCATGATCCCAGGGTCCTGGGATCGAGCCCCGCATCGGGCTCTCTGCTTAGCGGAGAGCCTGCTCCTTCCTCTCTCTCTCTCTCTCTCTCTCTGCCTGCCTTTCTGCCTACTTGTAATCTCTATCTGTCAAATAAATAAATCTTTAAAAATATTCTATCACAATCATTATGGAAGCTCTAATCAAGGTCACTGTTAGAGAAAGGTAATAAGGTTTTGAAATAAACTTATAATTAAAAATTTTTAAGAATGGACCAATCATCTGTCCCTAGCCCTGAATCAGGAGGGAAGGAAATAAGAAACACTGGGTTGATGGCTGTGCAGCAGTCAATAGTGAAACCAGTCTTGATAGAGGCTTTCTATTCCTTGATAGAGCATCCTTATTTTCTGTCAGAAGCAGTGTGCCTGCCCCTGCCAATCAGGCAGTGCCTTGTCTTACAGGAAGAATGTAATTTAAGCACATGGAAGCCTTTTCTATTGTAGCCCATATCTCTTCCTCATCAACCATCTTGTGAGGAGCTGGATCTTATCACGAGACTCTCACTTTTGGGGAAGTTGGCCATGATGTAGAAAGATCTATGAGAGAGAAATCAAAAACTTTTGACCCAACATCTCCTTTGTGGTTTGCCAGAGACCTTTTTCAAGTAACCATTAGGAAGTAAACCATCCAGCCCAAAAGAATTGCTACACAGGAGGCAAGACTTGAACTAATCATCCATAGTAGATACTGAAGTTACCTAGTTTGTACCAAACACTGTGCCTCAGACATTACATGCAGTGACAAGTTCTCTATCATATTGTTGTAGACTTAGAAATAAACTTGATGACAACAAACAAGATTCAATGTCTTTTCTTCTTGGACCCAAGGGAGCACAGGGGCATCTGTAGACATGTAGGGATTAAGACTTGAGGACTTGAATAGCCAAAACAATCTGGAAAAAGAAAGAAAAAAAGGAGGCCTCATGCTTCCTGATTTTAAAACAGATTATAAAAATAGAGTAATTTAACTAGAGGGTATTATGCTTAGCGAAATAAGTTAATCAGAGAAAGACAATTATCATATGATCTCCCTGATATGAGGAGATTGAGAGGCAACATGGGGGGTCTGGGGGGTAGGAAAAGAATAAATGAAACAAGATAGGATCAGAAAGGAGACAAACCATAAGAGACTCTTAATCTCACAAAACAAGCTGAGGGTTGCTGGTGGGAGGGGTGTAGGGACAGGGTGGTGGGGTTATGGACATTGGCGAAGGTATGTGCTATGAAGTGTGTAAACCTGGTGATTCACAGAACTGTACCCCTGGGGCTAATAATATATTATATGTTAATAAAAAATTTAAAAATTTAAAAAATGGAGTAATTTAAAAAGTGCGGTACTGACATAAAGATAGATATATATAGTCAAGTAGAATAGAAAGTCCAGAAACAAACCTTTGTGCATATTATCAAGTGATACCTAACAAGGATGCCAAGATCACACAATGGGGAAATAACATTTCTTCAACAAATGGTGTTGGGAAAACTGGATATACCCATTTTTGAATTGGACTCTTACAGAATACACAGCAATTAATTCAAAATGGTCACACATATGTATGGCATTAAACTATACAACTCTCAGAAGACAATATGAGAAAACCTTCATGATACTGGATTTGGCAATGATTTCTTGAATATAACACCTAGAGCGCAAGCAACAAAAGTAAAAATAGACAAATGAGATTATGTAAAACTTCTGTACATTAGAGAAAATAACAGAGTGATGAAGCATCACATGGCATGGGAGAAAATGTTTGCAAGTTATGTATCTGTTTAGGTATTAATATCCAGAATATATAAAGAACTCCTACAACTCAACAATAACAACAACAACAACAAAAAAAACAGTGAAAAATAGGCATAGGACTCAAATAGACATTTCTCTAAAGGAGATATACCAATGGTCAGCAAACATGTGAAAGGATGCTCAACATTACTGTTCCCTAGAGAAACGCAAAACAAAACCACAATGAGAAATCACTTCACATCCATTAGGATGATCATTATCAAAAGAGCAAAAATTAAGTGTTGGTGAAGATGTGGAAAAAGTCAAGATGCACCATTGATGAGAATGTAAGATGGTGTAGCCTCTTTTAAAAACAGCAAGTTAGTTACTCAAACAATTAAAACAGAATTACCATGTAATCCAGCAATTTCAACTCTAGGTAAATATACAAAAGAACTGGAAGCAGGATCTTGAAGAGATATTTGCACACCTATAATTATTGCAGCATTATTCACAATGGCCAAGAATTGGAAGCAACCCAAATGTCCATTGCCAGATGAATGGATAAAAAAAGTGTTTTATTCATTTGGTGGAATATTATTCAGGCTTTAAAAAGGAAGAAATCCTATCATTTGCTACAACGTAGATGAACCTTAAAGACATTATCTTAAGTGAAATGAGCCAGTTAAAAAAAGACAAGTACAGTATTTGTATGTTTCCACTTACATAAGTAAAGTCATCAAATTCATAGAAAAAACAGGATGGTTGTTTCGAGAGGCTCGGGAAGGAAGAAATGGGGTGTTGTTGCTTAATGGGTATAGATTTTCAGATTGTCAAGAAGAAAAAGTTCTAGTTATTTGTTGTACAACAATGTGAATATAGTTAACATTACTGAACTTAACCCTTTAAAATATTGAAAAGGTATCTTTATGTGATGTCGGTTTTTCTGCACAACTGGAGTAAAAGAAAAGCTTTTGACTAAGTGCGTAGAGCGAGTAGACAAAAATTTATCAAGTTGGTTTTTACATTTTATAATTTCAAGTTTATGTTTAGTATTTATTTATTTACAATCTTGCAGACTTAATGCTGGATGAAAAGAAAAAGTGGGGAAGACTGGAGAGAGGAATGGAAGAAAGGGGATATTTAAACTAAGGGTTTTGTTGTTGTTGTTGTAATTGTATGGGTTTTTGTTTTTGTTTTTTATTTTCCAGTCCAGGTCATGAGTGAAGAAAAAGATTTGGAGTAAAATTTTGGGCATTGTCATTTTGCTAAATTGGATTATATTATAAAATCCAGTAAAATGCTTAATGGATGGGATTGAAAAGAAAAAGAAACACATGGCAAAATGGTTTATAAGGAGCAAGTATAGCTTGTCCTTGAAGAATGAGTAATTTAGGGCTTTTGCTCAGATGTTCCTTTCTGTTTTGAGCCTAGAAAAGGATTTTCATGAGTAGTTCATAGCCATCTTCAGCAGAAGGTTTTAATTAACCAACTATAAAAAGAAATAGCCAGCATAAAAATAGTTACAATTGCTTTGAGTTGGGCTATTTACAGTACAGACCTTAAAATGTTCTTTTCAAGTGATTGCATACCAATTTACATAAAGCACTTTATAAACACACTTCCAGTCTGTTTCCTTGACATCCACTAGGAAATGACCACCGTGGTTGGCGTAAGCCAGAGAAGTATTGCAATGTGGGGTAAACTTACTGGCAGCATAGTAAACTTCTCCAAAACTGCTTAGTTTGGAGGTCAGAAATCAAAGTGGTAATCTCCTAATATGTTAAATTATAGTTTATTTAGCTATTTTACGTAGCTATATTTTTATTGGTGAGAAACAGACTGCTATTAGGTTAGATTAGAACAAGTTGGGTTATCTTCTCTTGTGAATTTCAACATGAGAGTATTTCTCATTAGAGTTAAATCAGAATGTTCTGCTAACTCCTCTGGATCTGAGCTTCTATGAGTGGCATAATTTGATCCTTGTCATGTAATTTGTGTATTTTATTTCTAATTCTGTAATTGCCTCGTCAGAAGAGATGAATATAAGGACACGTAAGTCACAGGATGTCAAAATAGGATGATATAGAAAGCCATATTGGTCCAGCAAATCAAATAGTTCTTCGGTATAGCGGGGTTTATGTCATTGATTGTTACTGATCCTTGGAGTCTGTTCTTTGGAGATCCACCTGTAATGAGAATATGGGAACTGTAATGGGAAGCAGGTCTGTAAGGGTAATTATAGGGAGGGGTAAGGAGGCCATCCAGACAAGGCCTACATATTCTTCTCTTTAAAGCTAGGCTGGCTCCTGTACCTCTCACACTTGGAGATTTTTATAAAAGTAGGGAGTTAAAAATGTGTGGGGACAAAGGCTTTAGAATTTTGGCAAGTTTAAAACCAGAAATTAATATAAAATAAAGGATATTGGGAAGACATAGATCTTTCACCTTTTTAGTTAGGTTTATTCCTAGGAATCTTATGGTTTTGAGTACACATGTAAATGGGATCAATTCCTTGATTTCTTTTTCTGCTGCTACATTATTGGTGTATAGAAATGCCGCAGATTTCTTTATGTGGCTTTTGTATCCTGTGACTTTGCTGAATTCATGTATGAGTTCTAGCAATTTTTTTTCCCATTTTATTTATTTTTTTCAGCGTAACAGTATTCATTGTTTTTGCACAACACCCAGTGCTCCATGCAAAACGTGTGCTCCCTATTACCCACCACCTGTTCCCCCAACCTCCCACCCTGACCCTTCAAAACCCTCAGGTTGTTTTTCAGAGTCCATAGTCTCTTATGGTTCGCCTCCCCTTCCAATTTTTTTTTATTAAGAATGGATGCTATATTCTGGAACACTGAAAAAAAATTTTAAAAAATAAATAAAAATTAAAAATTTAAAAAGAATGGATGCTATACTTTGTTGAATGCTTTTTCTGCATCTATTGAGAGGCTCATACAGTTTTTATCCCTTCTTTTATTAATGGGTGTATCATATTGATTAGTTTGTGACAATTGAACAACCCTTTCAGACCAGGATTAAATCCCACTTGATAGTGGTGAATAATTCTCAACAAGACACCAGCAAATTGAATCAGACACATGAAAAAATGTTCATCATCACTAGCCATCAGGGAGATTCAAATTAAAACCACATTGAGATACCACCTTACACCAGTTAGAATGGCCGAAATTAGCAAGACAGGAAACAACGTGTGTTGGAGAGGATGTGGAGAAAGGGGAACCGTCTTACACTGCTGGTGGGAATGCAAGTTGGTGCAACTACTTTGGAGAACAGTGTGGAGATTCCTTAAGAAATTAAAATAGAGCTTCCCTATGACCCTGCAATTGCACTGCTGGGTATTTACCCCAAAGATGCAGATGTTGTGAAAAGAAGGGTCATCTGTACCCCAATGTTTATAGCAGCAATGGCCATGGTCGCCAAACTGTGGAAAGAACCAAGATGCTCTTCAATGGACGAATGGATAAGGAAGATGTGGTCCATATACACTGTGGAGTATTATGCCCCCATCAGAAAGGATGAATACCCAACTTTTGTAGCAACATGGACGGGACTGGAAGAGATTATACTGAGTGAAGTAACTCAAGCAGAGAGAGTCAATTATCATATGGTTTCACTTATTTGTGGAGCATAACAAATAACATGGAGGACATGGGGAGATGGAGAGGAGAAGGGAGTTGAGGGAAATTGGAAGGGGAGATAAACCATGATAGACTATGGACTCTGAAAAACAATCTGAGGGTTTTGAAGGGGCGGGGGGGTGAGATGTTGGGGGAGCCAGGTGGTGGGTATTATGGAGGGCATGTATTGCATGGAGCACTGGGTGTGGTGCATAAACAATGAATTCTGTTACGTTGAAAAGAAAAAAAAAGGTTAATTATCTATACTTATTTCAGTACCACAGTATCTTAATATACCTTTATATTAGTGAGATTAATTAATTAATTAGATTAATGAGATAATGAATGTCTTCCAACTTTGCTTCTGTTTCAAGATTATTCTTTCTCTCTTGCAAAATATAAATTTTAGAATATTTTTTTTAATTTTTGTAAAAATGCCTACTGGCATTTTTGTTCAGAATGTGTTGAATCTATAAATTAAGCATAATAAACATCTTTCAAACTTTAAAAAAAAAGACACCAGCAAATTGAATCCAACCGTACACCAAATGAATTATTCACCGTGATTAGAATGACATAGAAGAAATCATTTCAAGTACACAAAAGCAACCAAAAAACAATGTGTTTCAAAATGAGACCTGTCTTATGATGGGAGAAATTTAAAAACAAAATAAACACTGAGTTTAAGGAGGAGAAAAAGAAATGACTTAAATAATAGAGGATTTAAAAAAGATAAAAGATCTATTACAACTAACATTTGAAAGACAAGATTTAAATATAAAAATAGTGTAAATCATCTGACCACTTGTTTGAAATACAGATTTCAGGACCACAGACTTACCACATGAGAAATTGTGAAGATGCAGCCTAACAATCCATTTTTTTTAAGATTTTATTTATTTATTTGACAGATAGAGCTCACAAGTAGGCAGAGAGATAGGCAGAGAGAGAGAGAGGAGGAAGCAGGCTCCCTGCTGAGCAGACAGCCTGATGTGGGACTCAGTCCCAGACCCTGGGATCATGACCGGAGCCAAAGGCAGAGGCTTTAATCCACTAAGCCACCCAGGCACACCAACAATCCATGTCTTGAAAAGACTCCAGGAAGAGTCCTATGCTAATATGTGAGAATCACTGAATTACCTATGGCTCAGTGGCAGGTGGATTTCACTTACCAGGGGCACAGTGTCCAGCTTTGTGCATGATGTATAGCAAAGATTCAGTAGAAGCTTGTTAAATGAGTTAATAAATAAATAAAGGCATCAAATTAGGCATCACTAAAAATAAAAAGTAGAGCCTAGTTAAACATTTAAAATATGGTAATTGATAAATATATGCTTAAATAAACAAAATGCCAAAATATATTGCTAGTTCAGAATGAAAGGACCCTAGAGAATTTCTTGAGGCAAATCTGAAGTCCTTGGAAATGCACTGCTGAGGGAACAAAAATTTCCTTGGTAACTAGAAGAAAGGATGCAAAAAAGCATAAACGTTCCTTTGTTTTTCTACTTTAGTTTGAGACCCAAAGCTCACATCATTTTGGAGTCCTTTTTGCTTTACTACAATAGAAAACAAAAAGCATAGGACTCTTATTTCTTATTCTCTATTGGTGTACTATAAGTAAGGATACTAATCACAGCTATTGAAACTCATTCTTAGGAATTTCCTTTGGTTCCATAGCAAACATTGCTATAATTTGAAATACCTAAGGTTTTCTAAAAGTTGTTTTAGACATACAGAAAAGTAAGAAAAAAATGTAATGAATACCCATGCAACACTAATTAGCATGTTAATTAATTAATGCACATTCTATATGTTTTACCATTGAACTACGTATTCCCAAGGTTTTCCAAAAAAGCTGTCCACTCATCTAAATTAGCAAAGACATTGGAAAAATATTGCTGATAGTATCTTTAAAATCTGTTATATCCTTACTTATGTGTCCCTTTTTCTCTTCTGTATCTTACTTATTTTCTCTATTTTCTTTCACTGGTTTGACCAGAGGGTTTTCTTTTTAAGTTTTCTAAAAGAATCAGCTTTTGTTTTTAATCATAAAAGAGCACAATTTCTGTTGTCTAATTCATTTTAAACATTTCTCTCATCTTTTTTATTTTCTTTGAGCTTTTCTTATTGTACATTATTGTGAGCTGAATTGTGTCACCCCAAAATTCATGTTTAAGTCTTAACCCCCTAGTACCTCAGTGTGTGCCTGTATTTGGAGATAGATTCTCTAACAAGGTAATTAAGGCCAAATGAGGTCATGAGGTCATAGGCCCACACCGATTTGATTTAGATCCTTAGACAAGAAAAGACATGGGGTAGGAAGGGGGGAAGAAAGGAGAAAACTTGGTTTCTGACATACATAGAAGACCATGTGAGGACACAAGGAGAAAGTGGCTATCTACGAGACATGGAGGGAGGCCTCAGAAAAAAATTAACCTCCCAGCACCATCATCTTGGACTTCTAACCTCCAAAATTGTGAAATAATAAGTTTAAGACACCCAGCTTACAGTATTTTTTATAGAAGCCCTAAAAAATTGATGCACATTTTAAAAACTTGTTAATTAATGTTTATTATAAAAGTTACTGATCCTCAATTAATCCTTCTTGAGTTTTCTCAAACTGAGCACAATCATGTAACCAAGCCCACAGACCAAATAACTGATCATGATCCACAACCCAGATGTTCATCTTGTATCATCTTCTAGATCTGTTGTTCCTTCCTCACCACATCTGGCCAAATATAAACTCTAATCTCACTTATGACAACGTAACTTATGACCTATATTTTAGCTAACTAGAATTTCAATAAAAACTTAAAGCAAAAAATGGGAAAAAATAACAGTTTTGCCTGCTGTTGTACAATTAACATAATACACCTTTTTAATATGTTTTCATGTAACATTTGTTTGTTGGATTTCATGCATGTTGTTCTGTGTAGCTGTAGATTGTTTATTCTTACCTCTATATAGTGTATCATTGAGTGACTATAACACAAGCTCTCCATTCTATTGTCTTCTGTTTTTTGTTACTGAGAACATATTTATAATGGGTATTCTAGTAGATATCTTTTGATGAACAAAAGTACACATTTCACTTGAGTACAATTTAAAATAGATGATCTAGGCCATATACTTAGCTTTACATATATTTAATTGTAGTAAATATTGCTAAACCAATTTCCAAAACGGGCTTACCAAGTTAGAACTCAATAGCAGGGCATAAATTGATTCATATTCTCAGCAACTCTTGATAATTTTTCATCTTTTCATTGACCCATTCTGACAGATGTGTAATGGTATTGCCCTGAAGTTATAATTGGTATTTCCTTGATAACTAATGAAACTGTGCATATTTCTATTTGCTCATTGGCCATTATGATATCCTTTTAGAATTATCTGTTGAACTCTTTTGTCCAGTTTTTGGATTGACTTTCTGCCTTTTTCTTGTCCTCTATGCATTTTTAAAAAACTAGTCCTTGAAAGTCAGCTATTATTTGTAGTTTATTTTTAGTCTGTCTTTAGTGTTTGCTTTTGTCTTTTAAAATGTTACCTATTATGCATGTTGTCTGGGAGTTGAGTTATGATATGTTCCACTAGTATTCATTTGAAAAGAATTTTTTTCATTTCTTTTTGTTTCAAAGGTGAGCGGTATGTTTGTACAAAGAAAATAGAAGATCAATAATCATAAGAGTAGGGAAAATACTTTCAAATATTTCAGATTTCTGCAAAATGTGCTGATTTATCTTAAGCCAGTTTCTTTGGACTAGGATTTTATTTTATTTTTTTGGACAGGATTCTAAATGGAGAATTGATAGTATTATTTTATGATTGAATAGGGTTGTCTGGGTGGTTCAGTTGGTTAAGTGTCTGCCTTCAGCTCAGGTCATGATTCCAAGGTCCTGCGACTGAGTCCCACATCTGGCTCTCTGTTCAGCGGGGAGCCTACTTCTCCCTCTCCTGCCTGTCACTCCTCTCTCTGCTTGTGCGTGCTCTCACTCTCTGTCAGATAAATAAATAAAATCTTTTTTAAAATCCAGAAATAGTGAAACAGTTAAAGTATGATATATTTCCTCAAATGAATTTTGTGCAGCCAATAAAGAAGATAAATTCATTTAACATAAAGTGGAAAAATAAAGCAGTATACAAAAGTCCACCCATGATTTGATCACATAATACAGCAGGCCTTTAGTCCTTAGTCTAAACTTGGTACCACATTAGCACAGCTAGACAAGGAAGGCAGATTGCTAGTTGTGGCAGAAGAGTATTTAAATATTAGGGACAGGTGTGGGGAAGAAGGTGGTGAGGGTTAATTTCAGGCAAGCTGCTGTGTCTGAAACTATCAGAGTTTTGGAAGGACACAGAATGACTGTGTTGGAGGAGTCAAGCAGAGAGGGAGGATCCAGAATGGAGGTGAAAAGATGGTATGAGAAAAGAGAGTGGAAGTTTGAAATACAGAGTGGGAGATAGAATTACAATTTAACTTTTAGATGTGGGAGAATATGGCTCAAGAGTTTTGTTTTGGAATCTTCTCTTTGCTCTATGGATGGAGAAGGAATTTACCAAGTAAATTTAGGATTTCTAACTGAACATTGCAGGTGCATGGCTCAGGAAGGCTGTATATTGAGAAGAAATGAGAATTCCAACCACTAGAAAGCTATAGACACAGTATATTTGCATTCTTGGTTATACACTGTTCTTTGGTAATCTTTTTCTTTCTTTTTTCTATTTGGTTTTTTAAAAATTTTATTATGTTCAATTATTTTAAAGATATTATTTATTTATTTGAGAGAAATCATGAGCAGGGACGAGGGTAGGTGAGAAGCAGAGGCAGAAGGAGAAGCAGATTCCCCACTGAGCAGGGAACTCACAGGACCCCGAGATGATGACCTGAGCCAAAGGCAGAGAGAGACCTAACTGAGCCACCCAGGTGCTGCTGTTCTTTGGTAATCTTGAGAACTTACTAGAAATGGATATAGATAGCAAACTGAAATGCCAGACCATAAAAGGGACCAGGCTATGGATTATAGCAGTCATTCCAAATACAAACCATCTCTAAGTCTTCATCTGGGTGTGGGCTGCGGAGAGGTTGGGAGTCCCTTACCGTCCTTTTGCATACTTAAGCTGTTGCTATCTAACTGCATGAGCCTATGGGTTGCAAAAATGTAAGAGCTATTACTTGCAGCAGGAATGCTTTAATATAACCACATCTTCTATCTCTCAGAAGTTAACTCAGGTATGGATATCCAGACTGTGTGTGAAGGTGTTAACTGTGCACACATATGCTTAATTTAATGCTGTGTTTTAAGTTAATAATAGCTGATTCTCACAGCATAGATGTTTTGAACATTTCTCCGACGTGAGCTAATATAATCCTGTTGTAACTGTTTACGAACAGCTGCCTCATTACAAAAATGCTGACATATCCTTAACTGTATTGATGCTGATTAGCAGGGAGAAACTGACTGACTACATTCCAGAGTAGAGGAGGTTTGTCTTTCTTAGGGGTATTTTTATACCCCTAATGAAAACTTGACATTCTTTTAAAATGAATGGTTTGACTGCTAATATATTTTCTCCATTAAGACTTTGTAAGTTTTTCCCCAAGGAAAAAAAAAATAGGCTTTGAAACTCTTCTCAAGAATGGTTCTCACATTGGAAAATTGCTGTTCATTTCAAATCCATTTTTGGAAATGCATACATCAGTTCCTCTATTCCATATATAAACTGGCCATTATGCGTTATTCTCTTTTCAGCACTCTGCCTTGGGTTGAAGATATTAAGATGACATATGTAGGTTTTCCTTAATAGTCTGTTACAGAAAAAACCAAATGTGTGAACAGTTATAATTATTTAATATATACCGAGAGTGAGAGATGTACAAGTTGTAGAATTAATGAAGAGCTTGTTATGTTCTGTATTCGTAGGAGGGAATGGAAGGCTTTGTAGAGGAGGAAGCATGTGAACGAAATTTCAAAAAATGGGGTTGTAATGGAAGGAAAGGAAACATTTCAACCACTGCATATTGCCCCTGAGCTCCATTCCCCTAGGGGCACCACAGTTATGGGCAACTAAAAGTCATTCAGCAGGGTTGGATTGGGAACGTATGAAGAAAAAAAAAATGGTCAGACTTGAGGCCAGAGATGCAGGAAGTTACCAGTTTATAAAGGGTGCTTATGCCTTGCTAAGGAAGTTAGGCTTTGTCCTATAATTAATGGCAAACCACTAATTGTTTTGAAGCAGGATGATGATGTCTTAACATTTACATTGTGGCAAAATTACTTTAATAGCAATGTGGGGTGGATGAGGGAGAGAAAGCTTGGAGTCAGGAAGCAATAGTCCATGCATATGATGAGGAGGGTATATATTTAGCTGGTAGCAGTGGGGGAGAAGATAAATGAACATGGAAAATTATTTCTGAGGTAAATATATGCAGGAAACAATGGGCATGAGTCAAATGGCCAAGGTCAAATGTAGGTGGATTGTGAAAGAAAAAAGTGCTACAAGCAGAATTGCAAAGATTCACATTTAGAGTATAGATTAAAAAAAAAAAACAAACCAAAACCAGCAAAAGACACTGATGAAACACAACCGTAATAAAGTGGGGAGAGAACCTATGGAGTATGAGGCTCTGGTTCTCTGTTTTTTGCCACATTTGCTTGTCATATTTTCCTTTTATGTAGACCTAACTCATTTGATTTAGTCATTTCTAATTAGTCCTGTTTTCAACACAGTCTTATGTCATGTCATAGTTGGGCACTCTATTTTCTGTCACCTGTGCTAATTAGTTGAACATATTGAGTTTTCTCTTTATACTCTTTTTTATTTTGACACTTAAAGATATAATGTTTTTTTTTTAAATAAAGGATATGGGAGAATCTGACGAGATATAATGCCTCAAACAAATATTTCATTTTGAATCATTACTAACATGAACCACAGTTTCAAATATATATCAGTGGTTTTGACTGGGAATTGTTTTCTGTAATGAAAATTAAGTCTCAGTTTTCATAATTGACAAAAATTAAGAAGTCTGACAAAACCAAGTGCTAACTCCAGTCAACCCTGTGTTAAGGGTGTGGATCAAGCGGGAATTGTTAAATGTTTCTGAGAGTGTAAGTTCCCGTTGAACTTTAAATTTAAAAAAATACAAAAATACATGGAGGGAAATAAAATAGTAGACCGTACCATTTAAAGAGAAAAATTAAAAGACATGAAATAAATTGTATGTTTGGCTATATTTCTATGTTTATATTCATTAGAAAAAGAATGGTTACATGAAGATCCTGTTTGCTCAGGTCAAATCAATAATTAGTTAACAATTCAAAGACAAATTTTCTAATTTTTATGTTTCTTTTATTTGGAGTAACAGGGTAATTATAATCTTCACACATCCATTTTGCATGAATGAAAAATTATTTAATTAAATGGGTTTTCAGAAAGCACTTTGTTTTCATTAACATATTGAATATTTTTTCACTATAGGGTTCCTTAACTCTATTTGTTGTTCTTTTTTTCAACATGCTTATAGTAAGCAAGTCCTGGTGAGTTACTATCCACCTCTGATATATACAGGAATACCACCTCTAGGGCATTGGGGGCATTAATCACTTAATAGCACTCATTACTCAAATCAACAGGGAGCACTTTGAAACCCTGATAATAGAACTAGTTTCCTTAAGAGTAGCCAGTTTTCCATCACTGCATCACTGTTTTAGTCTTATTGAAGACTAAAACGTCCCTTCCTGAATTCATGGTTCATTTATAGACAGCCTCACTCCTGGTTTGGCAGGAAATACTTCAAAAATGCTGGAGGTTCTTGTTCTGACTCCTTATTCTAGATCTTCTTATTCTCATTTATTTCTTTTTCTTGGTTTTTGGTTCATGGACTGATTTTACTGCATCATCACTTTATTGGAATGAGGACCCGGCTAAGCACGATGGGTCACAATGTATAGTGTTACGGGTTGACTTCACAAGCTCTTCTTTCTTAGAGTGTCTTACTTTTCACAGTAGACTTTGCAGACCCTTACAGGTAAATTAGATTTTAAAATACAGGTGTTATTACTTTACATAAATATATTAATAATATTTGTGAAATTCTCATAGATGTAACCATTTTCTATAAAGAAAACCGTATTACTAGCTAAGCAAAGAAAGTATTTAAAGATAATTTATATTATCTTTAATAAATAGAGCTATAAATAAAAAAATAGATATATATTAAAATCATTTCAGAAGGGAGAGTTTTCTAGATACTGTACATTACTGATTCTAGAAACTTTTCATTTTTGTACTCTACTACATCAGAGTGCGGGCTTAGAATAAATGACATTTTACAAAAGGTCTAAGCCAGATAACAGTCATGACTTGGTCATCTGAAAACCTAATCTTAACACCTTCTTGTCATATCTATATTGTTTTGATTTGATTTAATATATATTAGGCAGAAATTTTTTTTTTAGGCAGAAATATTTTAATGCCAGCTGTTTAACAGTATGAAAAGCTGATGTGCCAATGAATTTTCATTTTTTAATTTATTAATTTTTATATTAAAAATAAGTTATTATAGAATTTTTTCCCTCTGTCATGATTCTTACTCATAACTAACTTTCAATCAAGCCATACTATTGGCATAAAAAGAGAAGAATTCAGATGGATTCAATCATTTTTACCACTAATTCCTATATGATAGGTGGTATTATTCTGGAAATCACAGATTTGACTTGATCTACCTGTGTGGATTTTTTACATAAGAGTATATAGCCTCTGTCGGGGTGCCTGGGTGGCTCAGTGAGTTAAAGCCTCTGTCTTCAGCTCAGGTCATGATCCCAGCATCCTGGGATCGAGCCCACATTGGGCTCTCTGCTCAGCGGGGAGCCTGCTTCCCCCTCTCTTTCTCTGCCTGCCTCTCTGCCTACTTGTGATCTCTGTCAAATAAATAAATAAAATCTTTAAAAAAAATTCTGTTTAAAAAAAGGGTATAGCCTCTGTCTATTTCTTTCAGAGATATAAATAATAATAACTAATGTATAATTATCATTGTGACAGACAGACTGGAAGGTGGTCCCACGATCATGCCTCTGTGAAATCCCCTCAAGTGTGGGCTACGTAAATCTTTTACTTATAACAGAATCATTAGAATCACATAAGCTTTAAAGAAAAATTATAACCAGGGATGAAGAAGGACAAATAATGTTTAGAACATTCCCTTTATATAAAACAGGTAAAAAGTTAAGTAAAAATACTTCAAGTCAGAATTGAATTAACTGTTGAATCAAATTATTTGATAAAATTATTTGGAATTTGGGATACCTGGGTGGTAAAGTTGGTTGAGCATCCTGCTCGTTGTTTTGTCTCAGATCGTGGTCTCAGGGTCCTGGGATCTAACCCGCCTTAGGCTCTGCGCTGAGCAAGAAATCCACTTAAGACTCTCTCTTCACCTTCCTTTGCCTCTTCCTTCCACTCTTTCTCTCTCTGTCTTTCTGTAAAATAAATAAATATCTTTAAAAAATTATTTGAAATTTAAGAAAGTAATTTTCCCTTTCAATATTTTCCAGCTCAACAGTTTTAAAATTTCCTTTCATAAACCAAGTACATACATCTTCTTCCTGCAGAAGGTTGTCACACTGTCTCTGAATCCCTTACTAAATCCTTATTCAATGTCTCAATTATAGTACTTATTGCATAAAACAGGTGGGAAAAAACACTTTAAATAGATTTGAATTCTGGCCATATGACAATTCAGTATATGTCACTAAATTAAAAAATATTAGTTAAAATACAGAAAAAAAAGTCTAAGCGTATTACCAACTCCTGTAACTGTAAGGACTTTTCAGAATTCCTAATGAAGCAAACCATCCAAGGTAAATGAGTATCACGGTTGGATTTTGGCCCTAAGGCATGAATGGAAAAAGAACAGGAAACTTGGTTTCTTTGATCTTGGTGTTGAGTAGAAGGAGACCGGATGAAAAAAAAAAATATATTAAAAAACAAAGTTGCTTAGAATTTTCCAAAACTTTTGATCAGTAATAACCCTGATATTCTAGAAATCCAGGGAAATCTAAATAGGATACATTAAAAATAAATCTCCACCTAGGCATATCATAGTTGAACTGCAGAAAACCAAATACAATGAGAAACGTTTTTAAAGCTGCCAAGGAAGACAAACAGATCAATTATAAAACAGCAGTAATTGAAAACCAGTTTATAGTCAACAAAACTAATAGGAGACAGAAGATACTGGAATAATTACTTCTATGTGCTGAGATAATGTAACTGTCAACCTAGAATTCAATACTTAGAAAGAATGTTTTCCAATTGTGAAGTGGAAATAAATATTTTCAGGAAAACAAAAACCTAGTGTTTATTATTAACAGACACTGACTAAAAGAGATTTCTAAAGAAAAACATACCCAGAAAAAAAATCACATCAAATAGAAGGCCCATAATGGAAGAAGGGGTGAGGTGCGCTCTTGATAAATATGAATTAATAGTGTAGACCCACATTTCCTGGGAAAAAAATAATAACTAATTTGTGAAATTAAAAGGGCTAGAATTAAACCATTGGACAAAGTAGCCTTATGTATCAGGAAGAAATTATTCAGAGGCTCTTTAATATTTTGGGGAAATTATGTACATATTAATAAGTTTATAACTTTGTTCAGTTAAACAGGCATATGTAAATAGAAAATATAACTGTTAGCAGAATGTTTAAATATTATAATTTGGAAATAATAGAGAAACAATAAGAAATGAGGGAAAGCTTAAAGACAGGAGGGAGAGAAACAGAAAAAAAGGACCAGGAGAGAGCTGAAACTACAGTTTTAGAAATAAATCAAAATATATCAATAACCACTTCAGTTTCTCCTTTAAAAAAGCTAGAAAATGTCTGACTAATATTTTTCTCTCTCTCTTTATAAACTTTTATTTGGAAATAATTATAGATTTACATTCAGACTCATAAGTTCAATTGAAATAAAAGACTATTCTAGGGTGCCTGAATGGCTCAGTGGTTAAAGCCTCTGCCTTCCACTCAGGTCATGATCCCAGGGTCCTGGGATCAAGCCCCGCATCGGGCTCTCTGTTCTGCTGGGAGCCTGCTTCCTCCTCTCTCTCTGACTGCCTCTCTGTCTAGTTGTGATTTCTCTCTGTCAAATAAATGAAATATTTAAAAAAAAAAAGACTATTCTATAACCACAAAAATATCTCTTAAGCTACCTCTTTATATCTATGAATATATTGGTTTTTGAGTTTTTAAAATTTTTTTGATCATAGTTTCTTCATTGTTCACATTGGCTGTTTCTGTGGTACTGTTATTCAAGCTTTCTGATTATTTTCCCCTTCTGTTCTCCATTTTGCTCTCCAGCCCATTTGCTGACCTTTTATTCTGAAAATTATGTTTTTCAGTTCTAAAAATTCCATTTGGTCCTTCTTTATGTCTTCTAGCTTTTACCGTGTTTTATATTTTTTATTCATTTGTTTTAATCAAATCTTTTTGCAGTTGCTTATTGAAGCATTTTAATTTTTCTTATGGTTGATTTAAAGTGTTTGTCAAATAATTGTAACATTGGTGTCAACTTAGAGGCATTTGTTGGTTGTCTTTTCTCATTTAACTTGAGATATTTGTGGTTGGTTTTTTTTTTTCCCTTTTTATTTATTTATTTTTTTTTTTCAGCGTAACAGTATTCATTCTTTTTGCACAACACCCAGTGCTCCATGCAAAACGTGCCCTCCCCATCACCCACCACCTGTTCCCCCAACCTCCCACCCCTGACCCTTCAAAACCCTCAGGTTGTTTTTCAGAGTCCATAGTCTCTTATGGTTCGCCTCCCCTCCCCAATGTCCATAGCCCGCTCCCCCTCTCCCAATCCCACCTCCCCCCAGCAACCCCCAGTTTGTTTTGTGAGATTAAGAGTCATTTATGGTTTGTCTCCCTCCCAATCCCATCTTGTTTCATTTATTCTTCTCCTATCCCCCTACCCCCCCATGTTGCTTCTCCATGTCCTCATATCAGGGAGATCATATGATAGTTGTCTTTCTCCGATTGACTTATTTCACTAAGCATGATACGCTCTAGTTCCATCCACGTCGTCGCAAATGGCAAGATTTCATTTCTTTTGATGGCTGCATAGTATTCCATTGTGTATATATACCACATCTTCTTGATCCATTCATCTGTTGATGGACATCTAGGTTCTTTCCATAGTCTGGCTATTGTAGACATTGCTGCTATAAACATTCGGGTACACGTGCCCCTTCGGATCACTATGTTTGTATCTTTAGGGTAAATACCCAGTAGTGCAATTGCTGGGTCATAGGGTAGTTCTATTTTCAACATTTTGAGGAACCTCCATGCTGTTTTCCAGAGTGGTTGGACCAGCTTGCATTCCCACCAACAGTGGAGGAGGGTTCCCCTTTCTCCACATCCTCTCCAGCATCTGTCATTTCCTGACTTGTTAATTTTAGCCATTCTGACTGGTGTGAGGTGATATCTCATTGTGGTTTTGATTTGTATTTCCCTGATGCCGAGTGACATGGAGGGAATTCTACCAAACATTTAAAGAAGAACTCATTCCTATTCTCCTGAAACTGTTCCAAAAAATAGAAATGGAAGGAAAACTTCCAAACTCATTCTATGAGGCCAGCATCACCTTGATCCCAAAACCAGACAAGGATCCCACCAAAAAAGAGAACTACAGACCAATATCCTTGATGAACACAGACGCAAAAATTCTCGCCAAAATACTAGCCAATAGGATTCAACAGTACATTAAAAGGATTATTCACCACGATCAAGTGGGATTTATTCCAGGGCTGCAGGGTTGGTTCAACATCCGCAAATCAATCAATGTGATAGAACACATTAATAAAAGAAAGAACAAGAACCATATGATACTCTCAATAGATGCTGAAAAAGCATTTGACAAAGTACAGCATCCCTTCCTGATATTTGTGGTTCTTGATGTGATGAGTGATTTTCAGCTGAAACCTGGAACATTTGGGGAATTATATAATGAGACTTTGGACCTTATTTAAATTGTGTTGGAACAGGCTCCCTCTGATGCTGCTCTGGTAGGAATAAGGTGTTGCCTTGTTATTGCCAGGTAGGATGAAGGTCCAGATCCTGACAAGGGGATGGGGCAGAGCTCCTCACGATCTCAGGCAAGGGTGACGGTGGGGATTCCTACCATGCCTCTGCTGATATGCCCAGGCTGGGGGTTGGGAGGTGGAGGAAAAGTGCTCACAGTGTGGATGCCTGTATGAGAGACGTGGCTTCCTTACTGCTGAGCAGTGGGGAAAGCCTTGCTAGGGTTGTTCTGAGACCACCACTGTGAAGGGTGGCATAGCATTGTGTTCTAGGTGGGCTTGAAAGTTTGTGTTCAGTCTGTGGTTTCCAGTGACCAGGGTGGGTCTGTGTGGAGGAAATAGGTAGGTTGGAATGGAATAAGTCTTCTCCGGTACAACAGCAGCAGGGACACTGTGGTGTCTAGTTAGTGGCAGAGGTGGAAATTCCGGTTCTCTACTCAGTTTTTGTTGATAGGGCTGGAGGTGGGGCTTCGGTTTTTCTCAGTGGTATTTGGCTAGAGTAGAGCAGTTATTATCTCAAAGTTTTCAGTCCAGGCTGCCTGTTTCCTGGTTCTTTGGTTCCATAGACCCAACTTTTCTTGGGGCTTTTTTTTTTTTAACCATTTGTGTCCATTAATATTTCTAAGGTGCTTTTGATTATACTGAAGATAAACTAAATTCTCATAACATCAATTTATTCCTGTCCCTTGTATGGTGGCTTCTGAAGCTCTGATATAGGGCAAATTTTCATTCTGATTATGATAGCTTGGTCTGAGACTTTCTATGTCCTCTGCTCATTAGCAGCTAATGAAAACAGTAGGTACAGAATCCACTATGCCATGGAAGACTGGTGTTAAAGCATAAGAGAAATTTTTGATGCCAATAGGTCTCAACCACATCTATGGCTTAGCCTGCCATTTTTATGCTGATGTTCTTAACATAATTAACAGGAATAACATTCAGGTGATGTGTTCCAGTAAGAATGAACAGGTTAGGAAATCATTGAAATTATCCTTTATTGGTTGCTAAATAGTCCCTAAGTATCTGTTCTCACTCCTCTGTCCACCACTGTGTTTTCTGCCTTGACTTATCTCCAGGGCCCTCATGGAACTCGCACTATGAATTTTCTAAAGGGTGATTTTAGAACAAGGGGGAACCTCTGGGACCCTGTTACAGTGCATGATCAGGATCTGCTCCGATTGGGTAGTGGGATGCACACACACACATACACGTATATATGCAATATAAATATATTTATGTATATACATATACATACCATATAAATTTTAATATAAATAATACTGTATTCATAATGGTAATGTTGAAGAAAGTGTATGACATTTATTTTCATTTATTCCTTCAAATTATTATTTAAATTCTTATTAATTAGCATGCGGTGCAATATTGGTTTCAGGAGTAGAATTCAGTGATTCATCACTTAGTACAACATCCAGTGTTCATCATAGCAAGTGCCCTCCTTCATATCCATTACCCATCTAGCCCATTCCCCCCACCCACCTCCCTCCATCAACACTCAGTTTGTTCTCTATCATTAAGAGTCACTTCCGGGGGTGCCTAGGTGGCTCAGTGGATTAAAGCCTCTGCCTTTGACTCAGGTCATGATCCCAGGGTCCTGGGATCGAGCCCCACATCAGGCTCTCTGCTCAGCAGGGAGCCTGCTTGCCCCCCTCTCTCTTTGCCTGCCTTTCTGCCTACTTGTGATCTCTGTCTGTCAAATAAATAAATAAAATCTTAAAAAAAAAAGAGTCACTTATGGTTTGTTTCTCCTGCCTTTCTTTTTTTCCACTCCCACATGTTCATGTGTTTTGTTTCTTAAATTCCTCCTATAAGTGAAACCATATGGTACAATAAATATATATCTATATATATACTTACATATATATAATAGTTTGAACTTTATATTTATATATTTATATTTATATATAATATTTATATATGTAGTTTGAGACAAATATATAGATATCTATATAAACTTGTCTCTGCAGGTTCAGGTCCATTTATCCAACTGCCTACTGGACATATCCGTTTGGTTATTCAGTGTGTTACAAACATACACAATCTTTCAATATAACGAGTTTGTCATATCGTATATAAGGTACAAGGTACAAATGGATGGCCTTGAAATATAGTTTGTTGCCTAAGCTAGGACTTGAAGGCCAGCTTTGACCCTTTCTTCTTCACCTATGACTTTTAATAGTAAAATATTCCTTGTTTCTCTACTCTAGGAGCTCCCAAACTCACCCATTTCTCTTTGTCTCTGCTGCTTTTGCTTTGGTGGCTGTTACTTCTCACCGACTAAAGTCAGCTGAAGCACTCAGTAGGTAGTCCTGCCTCCCGTTTTCTTCCCAGGGCTCTAGCACAGCATCTTGCATTCTCAAACAGTCATTCATTTCAAAAATTGCAGATGATCTCAGCTACAGCCCTCTCAGGGGTCTGCATTGTTTTGTTTCTCCCCTTTGACCCCTACTGCCCAGAGTGGTCTTGGACACTTAAAAAATAAATCAAAGGATAACATTATCTTTATTTAAAATGACTAAGTTGCTTTCCATTTGTACCAGATGACATGCTAGCTCTTTTCCTTACTGGTGTTTCATCTTATCTCTTGACTCGGCCTCCCTGGGCAGCCTCCTGTTAGACTCTCCTTCTTCATTTGCTGTACTCCATATATGCTGGGATAATTTTATGTAAGCCATGCTCTTTCCAGCCTCAGTTCTTTTTCCTTTGTGGCTTCAAATTTGCCCAGTTGCCCTTCTCCTGGTGTTTTTGAATGTCTGGCTTGCTTTTGAACATGCACAGTCCAGGTTTTAGTAACACGGCCTCCCAGGTCTTATCTAAGCATCCTCCATAAATTAGTGACCTCCAACTCTGCTGTAGTTTCCTGTCATGTTCATTTTCTTTACAGTATTTATCACCTTCTGAGTGTTTTGATCTGTTTAGTTTCAACCTGTATTTGTTTTTAACATGTTTGCTATTTGTCTTCTGCAATTAGATGCAGACTCCCTGAGGGCAATGCCCAATCAATCTTTCTCATTTTGTGTCCCCTGGTGTATAAACTGTGTCTGGAACATGGTGATGATGGGTAACTTGTTGATTACTCACAAAAAAACAGGCCTAAACATGTTGTACTTATGATCCTATGTAACTCACATGATGACGGCTAGAGTCAAGTACAAGTGCTAATCCCATGACTTTATTTATTTATTTATTTTTTTAAAGTTGTAATTGCCATGATTTTTTCTTAAGATTTTATTTATTTATTTGACAGAGAGAAATCACAAGAGAGGCAGGCAGAGAGAGAGGAAGGGAAGCAGGCTCTCCACTGAGCAGAGAGCCCGATGTGGGACTCGATCCCAGGACCCTGAGATCATGACCTGAGCTGAAGGCAGCGGCTTAACCCACTGAGCCACCCAGGTGCCCAATCCCATGACTTTAGAATCAGATTCCGTTATATAAACGATACCTGCATTAGCTCCCAGTCCATTTCAGATGACCGGAAGAGACATTACTACAAAAAACCTGGGAGAAAGAAGCCTGAGCAGTAGGGAGGTTGGTTGCTGCACTAACAGCACTAACAGTGCCTCACACTAGTAGAAGATAGAAGAAAGGGAATATGATTCTGGAACCTGGAAAGCTAGGGTTTCAGTGTGCCAGACAGCCTCGATCCGTTGTTGGGATCCTGGGTGATTTTGTGGTAAACTGGTCTGGCACTTACTATCACTGATAAATGCTCGATTTCTAAAAACCTGTTCCATCTGTCTTTAGTTGATAACAAGTAGACATCTTTATTCCCTTAGTAAGTTGGGCAATAGTCTTTATGGTCTGACAATATATTTTTAAAACTTCTCTATAACCAGCCAAATATCTTTCTCTCATTTCTGGATGCAAGGAATTATGCCCTGTGTGTGCATGTAAGCAGAAACTCACAGCCTCTTATTTCCAACTCAGTTTTATGATCCACCCTCAGAGGACGCGCACTAAGCATTCTTTATCTACCTCGATGTATGACTTATGCAGGGGCTGGATGTTAATGCTATTGCTGAGGGCAAAAATCATGTGGTTTCCAGGGTACTTGTCTGCCTCTGAACGAGGATGGTTTTCAGATGTCCTCCACCATACCCATCTGACATTTGAGAAAAACAAGGCACAGGATGATTAATGAGCTTGTTCATGACCATCTAACTAGTGAGTCACAAAGACAGAATGTGATTCCAAATACTCTGTTGAGAGCCCATGCTCTTAGGCATGAATCTCTACTTTAATTCTATAATATGTAAGCAAGATCACATGTGTTCTATGTAATTGAATATGTAAGTCTTCATTACTAGTCTTTTTTTTTTATTAGACCTCAACAATTTTTCTTAAGAACACTTTCATTTGAATTATTTTCAATACTTATTAGTGGGTAGCATTCATTGAAATGCTAAACATTTTTAGGCTTGATAATGAAATGGAAAACCTCACATGTATTGAAGTATTAACTAGGAATGATTTTGGCAAGTTGTACACACGGGGCATACATATTCAGTGTGCTTCAACACATTTTATTTTTCATTCAAGAAATGACCGTGACTTTACTTAGCCCCATATACTTCACTGAGAGTTGGACTCAGTCAGCTAATAGCTTGGGCACAGGAACTGATAGATCAGAATTGCAATTGCCAGAGACAGATAAAACCAAGCAGAGAAAAGAATGTATAAAGTGGCCATCTCTTGAGAAATCAGCGGCAATTTTCCTTGGAAAAGTCAAGCTCCGTCAGTTTGAGGACAAGGATTAGAGAAGTTTCTTTAATTAGAAAGTTCAATGAACAAAGCAAGGAAAATTATTTTTCCTCAGCCTGATGATGCTCAGAAGGGTAAAGAATCAGGTTGTTAATTCAGCTCCCCTTAAATGTTGATACGGAGTCAAGGCTGTCACTCGTCTGATGGGTAGCTCCTACCACTCTATAGTGTGTGTGCCAGTCCTCTGTGCAGTGAGGAGACTTACGCATAAATCCTAATAGAGAGGGTGGATGGTAGATTGGTTCTTAAAGCAGTCACTAGCTAATAAATTATCATCCTGGATGAAAAATGAGGTCATGAAGATTTAAATATGGCAAGAAAGAAGAAGGTGCTGTCTGTGCAGGAAAGATAGTGTGAACCCATCTGTGGTAATAGATTAATTGCCTTCATTAGCTAAGATGTATAACTTACACCAACCATCAATAAATGTTTCAGATCTACTCAAGAGTGATTACTCTGTTGATAAAAAAGATAAAACTTATTCCCAAACAAAAATAAAAGTAAACATATTTCCAGAATTTTCTGTAATCTGAAACATCATTCTGTAATAAAGAATAATTATTCATCAGGTAAAGAAAAAAGGATGAAAAAGAAATGCCTTAATAAACTGCATTACCTCTAGTGACTTTTTGTAAAGCTCTACGGAAGTCTGGGAGGTATTTCTGCTGGAATTTTTACTGGCTGGAGTATTTGCTTTGGTCTTTAAGATAATCAGACTCTTTTAAAAAAATCATTTACTGAAGTTTTTTTTCCTATCTTAGCTCATAGTATTTTCCCTCCTCTGTTCAAAGAGATGAGTCCTGCCTTTCATTCTTCCTTCAGTGTATCATTATTATATATGATGTGTAGTAAGGAAAAATACTTCAGAAAAACTTCAAAAAACTTAATTTTTTCTTAAATGATGCCACAGGAGGTGGTAGTGGATTTGGAAATTAATTAGCGAACAATATCCACATATCCCATAGAACATTTTAGTTAACTTATAGAATTAAATATAGTGGGGAATGAGATAATTATTGATATATAATAACAGTTAATCTAGAGCAGTCAGAGGGAGAAGGCTATCAGGACTCCAGGTTAAATAGAATTGAATTCTTCTGTGCCTTTACTAATTGCGAACATTTTGTATCTCACAGACTTTTATTATTATAACCTAATTAAAGATATTTTGTAGTCAGAGAAAAAGAAGCTATCTTCACTAGCTGGAGTGTTAATGATAAGAGAATAAGAACAGGAAGTATCATCTTAAATCATAACATACAAAAGGCTCTATGATTGATTCATTCAGTGAAAAATATTTATTGAGTACCTAGTATGTTACAGGCAAGGCACTGATTCTGAGGTTAGATCAATGCACAAAAGAGACAAAACATTTCTTTTGTAATAGAATTTACATTCCAATTGGACAGGACAAAATTTAAGACGTAAGTTATATAAAATATTTCAAAGCGTTAAGTGTGATGGGAAAAAATGAGCAGTATTAGGGAAACTGAGAATATGGTGGGAGGGAGTGGCAATTTAAATGGGCTAGCCCTTGTGAATCTCTCTAATAAGATAGTGCTCAAATAAAGGCTTGGTAGAGATGAGGAATTATGTCACATGGGTATTTAAGGAATATCATTCCAAACAGAAGGAAGAAGCAATGCAAAGACCAGGAAGTGGGAGTACCTAGTCAAGGCCAATGGACAGTAAAGCCACGCTGGGCAGACCAGAACTAATTAAGAAAAGAGTAGAATGAGATAAAATCTGGACCTTGCACTTCTCTGTTCCTTATATTTGTGTTATTTTGCTTAGGAATAGATTTGTACATAAATACAATATTGCATATTCATTGTTGGTTTTTAATTAACTTAAACTGAAGTAAACATCTATCATATAAGATGACATTAAAGCAGGTCTTACTCATTCTGTTCTTGCTCTAAAAAAAGTAAAGGAAAAGGACATTGGGCTAATTTGCAATGAGTGTCTCTGTGAATTTACAGAGCTTGTTTTTATGACACTGGGATTCCTTTAAATTATTATGTTAATTATTTTTCAAAAACCACTGCTTTAATAATTTGACTTAAAATTTTTTTTTTTAGAGTATCATCTCACCATTTCTTCTCTGTTGTTTTGAAAATTACATTTCTCTGTCAGAAATGCCAAAAAGATCCTCCTAATCCTGAAACACTCTATGTTCCTATCCCACTGTCTCAGAGGGTCTAAAATTATCAGTGTCTGTCTGTATTTTGTGTTAAAGCATTGAAGCCTCCTATGATATGCGTGTATTTTCTGGAAATGGTAAGACGTTGAGTAAGCATTAGTATAATAGCTTGAATTCATCCGAGAGCAACATTTTACACTATAAAGCACTTTACATCACTTTAAAGCATTTTCATGTAATTTAATTAATTCATTCCTTTAGGGTATTATTATACCTATTTTGCAGATCAAGAAAGTAAAGCTTATAGAAATTAGTGACATGAACTTAATCCCATTAGTCAGTAAATAGGAAAGTCCAACTTAAACTTCAGATATTCTGATTCCAAGTGAACGTCTTTGTTTTACAAAAATGTAATGGGAGGAAAAAAGGATTTCTCAAGAAGTCCCTCATTGCCTAAACTTCAGATTCCTATGGAGGCAGGTTGCATCCTCTCTGAGCACAAATATTTAAATTGTCTTGCCTGTTAATCTTCATGAGAATACCCTGACTGTTGTTTGTTTATTGGTATCCGTAATAATTTGTTTACTCATTTTGGTCTGTCTCTCTAACTAGAATACAAATACTGTGAGGTCAAGAGACTGCCATGTCTTATTTACTACACTAGTGTTATCCTGAGGACTCAGCACCATGCCAGCTACCTAGCCGGCACTCAAATGACTGTTGAGTGAATGAGTGACTGTTGCATGAGGTGGTAACTGGGACATGTTGACTACAAATGTATCAGACTGTGATTTAGGGCTTGTTATTCAAGGGTTGGGACTTTCGGCCCTACCTCTGAACCTCCATGGGGCTGGAGGTTGAAATCATCCCCAGCGGCCAATGATTTAATCGATCATGCCTATGTAATGAAGCTTTCATAAAATTTCCTGACTTTCTGGAAGTCCTTCTGGACTTCTTCCTTCTGGAAGTCCTTCTGGACTTCTTCCTTCTAGAAGTCCAGAAGGAAGACCTTCTGGGTTGGCGAACATGCAGAGGTGTTGGGAGGATGCCAAGACTTTGAGTGGGTGTGGAAGCTCCACTCCCCTCCGCACACACCTTGTCCCGCATATCTCTTCTATGTAGTTGTTCCTGAGTGGTGTCATGTCATCACAAACCAGTGATCTAGAAAACACACTTTTCCTGAGTTTGGGATGAACCCAATGAGGGGGGTCACAGGAGTCTCTGGTTCATAATTGGTCAGTTAGAAGTCCAGGTGACAACCTGGACTTAGGGTTGGCATGTGAGTTTGTGAATTTGGGGGGAAGCAGTTTTATGGAATGAGCACTCACTGACTGGGGTCTGCACAAACTCCAGGTAATTGTATCAGAATTGAATTGTAGGATACCCAGCTGGTGTTGGAGATCTGGTGGTTTGACAGACCCCACACATGAGGTGATCAGAAGTGAAATACTGAGAGCAGGTTGAGAGGAGACACAGGAGAGTTTATTCTTTTCATGATTAAATAAAGTTGCATATTTAAGCTGCCTAGCATAATTTTGGTTCCATGGCAGGAATTCAGTAAAAGATAGAGACGCCTCCTTTTTCTTTTCTTTTCCTATTAATAGCCAATTCCAGAGTGTTTTCTTTAAACACAAAAGTATAGCTGAATAATTAGCCAGAATCAAGCCCACAGTAATGACAGTACATTGTGTTATGAAGGCCAATATTGCAGAATAGGATGAAATAATTTAACATATATCCTGTAATTCACTAAAGTGACTGAATGCACCATTAGCTGGTACTGATTTTTATTGAATCTCTCCAACTATTTTTCATTTCAGTTAAGAATGTGCATTTTAAGGGTGTCTGGGTGGCTTAGTCGGTTGAGCACCTACCTCTTGGTTTCCGCTCAGGTCATGGTCTCGGGTCATGGGATCAAGCCCCACAAGTGGCTCCATGCCCAGTGGAGAGTCTGCTTGGGATTCTGTCTCTCTTTCCCTTCCCTCTGCTCCTCCACCATTCATGCTCATGCACACGCACTCACTCTTTCTCGGATAAATAAATAAATCTTTAAAAAAAAAAAAGAGAGAGAGAGAATGTACAACTTAGTATAAAATTAGAGAACACATTTGAGACTTTTCCTGATGAGTGTTAGGGCTTTTACAGAAATGGTCATTAAACTAAAAATTTGGAAGTATTTTGAATTTCAGTCTCTGAAGAAATTAAATTTAAAGTTTTTCAAAGTTTAAATAGTGTATCCTCCCAAATGCCAACTCTTTCTTCCATATTCTTTGCAGTATTAAAGGACATTATTAAAAACTTTTAAATTAAAGATACCTTGGAAACAACATTAACTCTTTCAGGTGATCAGAGTGTTTTTTTAAATCAGTTATTGATCTTGTTTTTTTAATTTGCAGAATTGTAATGATGCCCAAGAGTTGATGTATCTTTCAGAAGTCTTTCATAAACTCCTGTGGAATAAAAAGAACCACAGATCAATAAAGTTTTGTTAATTCTTCCATATTAAAAATAAAATTGTTTCAATGACATTGTTGATGAACATTACAAGCCACAATTTATGATTACAGAGTAGGTTACTTACAGACTTTTTGCCCCATAATAGTGAATCATACCTAGTTGTGACCACATTTATAGCTGTGGAGTGACGGAGCCATCTTATTAGAGTATGGTATAGAAGTTAAAAGACAAAAATCTGGAATTTGTCATCAGGAATTTTAAAAATAAATCAAAATAAAATATACTATTGCTAAGTAAGCAATGTTTATTAAAAACCATAAGGAAGAGAATGAGCTGAATAATGTGGATCTCTGGAAACGGAGTATTCTTCACAGAGGGATAAGCAAATGTAAAGTCCCGGAAGCAGAAGCCAGCTTGGGTTGTCTGGAATTGAGAAAGCAGGGAGCCACTGTGCGGGACACAGAATGATGAAAGGGGGTGGGGTGAGTGGTAAGAATTGACAAGGACACCTATGCTTCCTCTTTCAGTTTCATCCTCCTTCATGAGCAGATTTGGTCTTCTCTGACCACAAATATTTAAATTAAGCTTTGCCTGTTAATCTATATCACAGTACCCTGACGATTCTTTATTTATTAGTGTCAGTAATAACTTGTTTGTTTTGGTCCATCTCTTTAACTAGAATCCAAGTCATCTTGACCGCACTAGTGTTACCTGGAGCACTCAGTACAGGGCCAGGTACCTCGGTGGCATGCAAATGGCTGTCGAATGAACCAGTGACGTTTCGGTGAGGTAGTCAGTGGGACTTGTTGACTTGCTAACCTGTGATTTGGGATTTGTGAGCTTTTTAGTGTGCACATTGTATTTCAATAAAAAATGATCTCTCTAAGGTGCAGAATAAAAATTATACACAATTAAAATCTAATAAGCTTGCTGAGGTGGTGATGAAAACAGAAAGAATAGACCTAAAACAAATGGTGAACTGGGCAGACTGGAATGTAGCCATTTATAGCTGTTTGCGTAGCTTTATAGCCACCCTCTCCATGATGACTTTGCAGTACCTGGGAACATCCCATTCTCCCTGCATCCTTTCTCTTGCCTCTGAAGAATGGAAATCCTACTCTTGCTCCTGGTCCCAGGGAATCAGTGGACAAGTTTCAACCTACACTGAAAAACTATTCCTTGGAAAGTTTTTTTTGTTTTGTTTTGTTTTTTTTTGCCAAGAAAGCAGATATAATTTTAATTGGGATACCTAGCCCTGCTATACTTATGTTTTCAATTAAATCCCCTTTAAGTAACGTATGGGGAACTAATATCATTTAATTCACTGGAAACAGTAAAATCAAAAGACATAATCCCAGTCCAACTCTTGCATGTAATAAATGTTTAAAATAAGTAATTTAAAAATAAGGTCTTTTTATTAATTCATTGAATGTTAAACATTAGAACAGAAATGAGTCTTCTGATACCAACTGAAGCTACATATACATTCAGGGTACCCATTTGTTCCCTCTTGCTTGTGTTTATCCATACACAACAGGTTTTAATAAATTAATGATATACAAGATACAGAAAAACTCAGTTCCTTCAAAAGAAAGGAACAATTAGGTTGCCCAGCTGAAGAATTCTGAGAGGTAGACTGAAGTTTGGTTCATGTATACACAAGTTACATAAACTTCTTTATCTCATATACTTCCATTTACTTGATTAAATTTCTTGTTCTAATCAATAACAATAATTTGAAAATTTATAATTTAATATTAAAATTCTTCTTCACATTGGATAGCCAGTGGTTTAAAAACATTTTCAATAGCTTCTCCCACTTCCCAATTAGGCTTTTTAGTCCAGAAACCATTGCTGAAATATCTGGACTCTCCTTTAGAAGTATAGAAAATCCAGTGGCTTGTGACTCCTGGGAAATAAACAAAGCAATCCTTTCCCTTTCACCCCACTCTCTAGTAATCTGCCACCAAGTATCTCTAGAATTGGATAACCTTAATGGGATAGCCAGAGGTAGATAAATACATTACTATCTTTTTTCTTCTTGATCCCACTAATTAAAAAAGGAGAAGAAAGAGAAGGGAAAAAAAGATAAAACCTGATTAAAAGATAAATACATCACTATCTTTTTTCTTCTTGATCCCACTAATTAAAAAAGGAGAAGAAGGAGAAGGGAAAAAAAGATAAAACCTGATAAAAAAGATAAAAATGCAAGACATTTTTTATGTATTCAGTGTTGACTGATTTCTTGGACCAGGTTATTGCCTGATATACTTCATATACTGGCGTAGGGGAGAAGGGAGGGAAATACAGAACTTATATTAACCTGTTTATTTCTTTGTTTATGTGTGACAGAACAACTTTTGTTCCAATGGCTGAGCTTTTATCTTGTACAGTTTAAGCGCCTGGTACCATTTGTTGATTAATTTGCAAAATAGACTTTATCTTTGTACAGATCTTCTCAATCATTAAAGGTTTAATTGACTTGTTATTTGGCAAATAGACCAGGCTTCTCAGTCACAGCCTGAACCTGAAGGATGGAGTGGTCTTCCTAGCCAACTGGCCCATTGCCCTATGACTATAAAACATAAGCAAGTGGCAAGAACCTTAGGTATAATTTTGAGACTTCACAAAAGAATCTTCCTAATAAAATTATATTTTCTGCATTTAAAGGTATTACTGGGAATATTTTGTATCTGCTTTGGTACTATGGCATGACAGTCATTTCATGGTCTCTCTAAAATGTACAATTAAAGTAGATTATACAAAGGTGTGTGTCCTCTAACTGCATGTATTCCTTTATTCACATATTCTTTCATCTGATATTTATTTAGTATTGACTTGTGTTGTGTGAATAAATTCACGGATGTCTAGAACCGTCTCTTTTTTTATCACTGCATTTCCAAAGCCTGGTTGCTAACTCTAGAGATGGTTCTAGACCTCCGTGAGTTTATCCATGAGTTTAGTTGGAAGAAACATCAATGCAAAGTGCAGGTCATAGGGCTATAAAAGCAGCCCATAAAAGACCAAATTTTATTTAATTCATAGGAAATATAGATGTTAGAGATTTGTAACTTCAGTAAAAATTCAAGCTAGTATAGTTTTAATGTAGTACATGTTCTTTTATATAAAAATGTTGTCTTCTGTATTCCTTTTACTGTAAGTCTGATAGTCCTCCTGCAAAATAAGACACATTAACAAGTTTCAATGAAAACATGTTTGAAACACTTTAGGAGACAAATGTGTGAATATCTTTTATGCTGTGAAAGTCCTGTGCTCGTTTGATTACAATAGTAAGAAAGTAATTTTATTTAGACTTTTTTTTCCTGCCTCTGTAGAAAGATTTGTTTCTGAAAAAGTATAACCTGGAGGAGGATAGAAGGAGAGAAGGCCATTTCTTGACCTTCATATCAGCTGACACCACGGCTGGTATGCGACTGCCCCTAACCAAGATAGGAAGTGTTGCACTAAATACATATGCATGCTAGAAGGTGAGACAGAATGAGAGTTTTCCTAACCTTCTATCTCTGTATTTTTATGTATGAAGTAGGTGTTTGTAACCTTTGTATTGATAGTATTTTATTGCCCCTTTTACAGAAAAACAAACCTTACCTTGTTTAATTCAATAATATATTCAAATTAAAAATGTGCACAGTAGGAATAAATGGGGAACTGAACTGTCGGCATTCTATAGAAACGTAGTTTTACTGACTTTAGTTCTGTAAAGAAACTGTTTCACATCTTTTTTTTTAAAGATTTATTTATTTATTTATTTGACAGGCAGAGATCACAAGTAGGCAGAGAGGCAGGCAGAGAGAGAGGAGGAGGAAGCAGACTTCCCGCTGAGCAAAGAGCCTGATGCGGGTCTCGATCCCAGGACCCTGGGATCATGACCTGAGCTGAAGGCAGAGGCCTTAACCACTGAGCCACCCAGGTGCCCCTGTTTCACATCTTTTAATCTATAAAATCTCCCTTCAAGAGACATTTTTATGTAAAACTGAAAAGTTAGCTGATCCCTAAACTCATACCAGTTTTGTAGAAATCTCAACATCATACATGTAATCCCTGCACAAGTACTAAACTTCACAAGTTAAGGACATAATCAAAGTTTTGTTGTCAAAACGTTCATTGTTGTTGTCAGAGAACTCATTACCCCTGAAGGCTATGATAGGAGGCTAAAAGAAACAGGATCCTGGAACCAAGAAACATGTTAAGATGGGCTGCACAATGAGTCTGGTTAATTGAGCATTGGAAATGGAATCGGAATACATCCATGGCAGAGGGCAGAAGTTACATGGCTAACATTCATTAGAAAGGGCTTGTCTGGGGCACCTGGGTGGCTCAGTGGGTTAAAGCCTCTGCCTTTGGCTCAGGTCATGATCCCAGGGTCCTGGGATCGAGCCCCACATCTGGCTCTCTGCTCAGCAGGGAGCCTGCTTCCTCCTCTCTCTCTGCCTGCCTCTCTGCCTACTTGTGATCTCTGTCTGTCAAATAAATAAATAAAATCTTAAAAAAAAAAAGGGGGGGCTTGTCTTCTCCCTATGCTTCCTCATTCAAAGGATTTTCCTCTACCAGTAGTTTCATTGTTTAGATGCCACAGAAACATTGTTTAGATGCCACAGAAACTTTAGATGCCACAGTACCCAGTTTTCTACTCAGACTCCAGCCATAGCCCTGCCATCTTAGGTATACTGTGTGGGAAGGTGTCCCAGTTTTATGCCACTCCTGGAACACTATACACTTGCCTACTCCTCCCGTGAATGAACACAGCTACCAAAGCCACTACCCTCATCACCTAAAAGTATCAGTGTCCATCATCTCTTTTTTTGAAGTCTCAGTCCTTCCAAAGCAAAGGCTGATAAATACCATGATTATCAGGGAAGCTCTATTCCTATTTGGAATATCTCTTATTGAGACAGAAAGAAAGTCACCCTTTTGTCTTCTTTACCAAAGAAGACCTACAAATAATCAAGGCATAGACAAATATATGTCTGAATCATCTTCCTACAAACTAATGGCATTTTTCTGTGTGTGTGTATGTGTGTGTGTGTGTGTGTGTGTGCGCGTGCGTGTGTGTGTGTTCTCTGAATATTATAGTCAAAGCATCTAGATAAGTTGAGATACTATACTTCAATTTGTGATATCAAATGACTTTCCTCCCTATATCCCTTAGGCATAAACCCAAGGGTCCTTTGACTCACAGACTCTCTCACTGCTATGCTATGAGCAAGACCCATGCTACCAGGACCCAGAAACCAGAGCAAATGCCCAGGACAACCCATCTTTGAAAAGTAGATCTCGGGGCACCTCGGTGGTTCAGTGGGTTACCACCTCTGCCTTTGGTTCAGGTTATGATCTCAGGGTCCTGGGATCTAGCCCCACATTTGGCTCTCTGCTCAGTGGGGACCCTGCTTCCTCCTCTCTCTCTGTCTGCCTCTCTGCTTACTTGTGAAATCTTACAAATAAATAAATAAAATCTTAAAAAAAAAGTAGATCTCATTCTCCATAACAGATGGTTAATGTACTTCTTCTAGGCTAGGTTGCCAAAGGCCTTGGCAAGTCACCTGATAGCAAGATATATATTCTATAATTCTGGAAAAACTACTTGAGTTCTCAGGACTTTTAGCTAGTTTCTTGCCCAGGTGTCATGAGAATGAGCATATAGGCAATTCACTAAGAAATCATGATGAACCTGAGAATTAGTAAACTTTATTATCCTGTCCAAGGCTATATGTATGGAGAACAGAAGCTTTTTCTAGAGGCAAAGCTAAGATGTACATCGCTGGGTAACATGAAGAACCCTATAAAAAAAAGAAAGAGCCTTTTTCAGGTAATCATGAAATGTTCAAGGTCTAGGAATTCTATCTCATTTTGGGTGGTGACCAACCTTTGACTTTTATTGCAGTTCTAGAAACTTAGATCCCTGTCTTAATACATCACATATGGACCCTCATCTTGTTTGTTATTGGCTTGAGAGAGAGAGAGCACAAGAATGGGGAGGGACAGAGGGAAAAGGAGAAGCAGACTCCCCATTGAACAGGGAGCCCAACACAGGCTCATTCTAGGACCCTTAGATCATGACTTGAGCCACAGGCAGACACTTAACTGACTGAGCCACCCAAGTGCTCTGCCCAGTAACATTTTAAATGACAGCCCATTATTCAAATCTGGAATATAACTTTAAAACATATGTTCTTTAATCTATTTGGCTATTGTCATATGTATTTTCACCTTATGAAGAAAGTTAGTTAAAATGCTTATGGTTACAAGTGAATTTGAATTATAAAACCCTGTATAAATATTTTATGTTTACTAAAATAGAACAATGAATCCAATTTCCATTCATAATCTTTCAAGATATTTATCCTCCACAATATTCTTGACATTCTTGAGATTCTTGGGAAATTGTTACTTCATTATAGATACTAGAAATATGTATAATAAGAGGCTTTTAGCCCCCATACCTAGTCCTTATGAATTCAAATCTGATATTGTGGTTTGGAATTGAATTGTATTGTATTGTATTGTATTGTATTGTATAAGATAGAGAGCATAGGTATGGGTGGGAGAGGGAGAATCACACTCCCCACTGAATCAGCCCAAAGCAGGGCTTGATCCCAAGTTGAAGGCAGATGCTTAACCAACTGAGTCAGCGAGGCACCCCTTCGTAGTTTGGAATTTTATACTTGGACTTCAGAGAACCCAACTGAGGACCTTGGGATTCAGAATATTTTCATAGCTGAATGACAAACAATGTTAAGAAGATGTTATTATTTCTTCAAATCTCATAACCAAGAAATGATGTTGAAACTCTCTTTTCCATACTTATAGAGCCTCAGTTCTATCCCTGATAACTTAATTCCAGCATACATGAGCGTGAGGATGCACTAAAACACTTTGACTTGATTTTTAAAATAACTATAAAATTTCGCAAACTGAATACCTTCATTTAAATTGTACCCATATTTAGAAACAGAATAATACCAGCAGCTTGGCTCTCCCTCTTCTCTTGCTACATTCTTGCCACTACCACTCCCCCCCCAATGCCTGCAAGAGGAACAAGTATCCAGAGTTCTTATAATTTAGGTCAGTCTTACTTGTCTTGGAACTTCATATAAATGGAATCATAGAGTACACATCTTTTCTCTTCTGTATTCTTTGTCTCAACATTAAGCTTGTGAGAACCACATGCAATGTAGTATCTGTAGAATGTTCGTTCGCATTCGTGGGCACATGGCTTTTGATCAATACCTGTTTATATTTCTGTCAGGTAGATACCTGTGAGTAACAGTGGTGCGTCACAAGCATGTATCTGTTTAGTTTTAACAGATACTGACACTTTTCTAAAGTGACTCACAATTTTTAGTCCCAAGGGTAGTTTATAAAATGTCTGTTGCTCCATATCCCCATCAATGCTGTACTTTTCTCTTTTTCGCATTAGCAGTTCTAAAAATTATTTAGTGATATCAAATTGTGGTTTTAATATGTATTTCTTTGATGACTCAGTTGCTCATTTTCTTATTAAAGATTTTTATTTATTTATCTGAGAGAAAGAGTGAGCATATGAGAGAGAGAAAGAGAGAGAACATGAGCAGGGGGAGGGGCAGAGGGAGCAGCAGACCCCCTGCTGAGCAGGGACCTTGATGTAGGGCTTGATCCCAGAACCCTGGGATCATGACCCGAGCCAAAGGCAGTCACTCAGCTGACGGCCACCCAGGTACCCCTCAGTTGCTCATTTTTTTACATGTTTATTGACAACTTGCATATTCTTATTTATTAAGCGTTCCACTTTTTTGCTAATTTTTGTTTTAAAAATACACATTGTCTTTCTCTGATTGACTTATTTCACTAAGCATGATACGCTCTAGTTCCATCCACGTCGTCGCAAATGGCAAGATTTCATTTCTTTTGATGGCTGCATAGTATTCCATTGTGTATATATACCACATCTTCTTGATCCATTCATCTGTTGATGGACATCTAGGTTCTTTCCATAGTCTGGCTATTGTAGACATTGCTGCTATAAACATTCGGGTACACGTGCCCCTTCGGATCACTATGTTTGTATCTTTAGGGTAAATACCCAGTAGTGCAATTGCTGGGTCATAGGGTAGTTCTATTTTCAACATTTTGAGGAACCTCCATGCTGTTTTCCAGAGTGGTTGGACCAGCTTGCATTCCCACCAACAGTGGAGGAGGGTTCCCCTTTCTCCACATCCTCTCCAGCATCTGTCATTTCCTGACTTGTTAATTTTAGCCATTCTGACTGGTGTGAGGTGATATCTCATTGTGGTTTTGATTTGTATTTCCCTGATGCCGAGTTCTCCCTGATATGAGGACATGGAGAAGCAACATGGGGGGGGTAGGGGGATAGGAGAAGAATAAATGAAACAAGATGGGATTGGGAGGGAGACAAACCATAAATGACTCTTAATCTCACAAAACAAACTGGGGGTTGCTGGGGGGAGGTGGGATTGGGAGAGGGGGAGCGGGCTATGGACATTGGGGAGGGGAGGCGAACCATAAGAGACTATGGACTCTGAAAAACAACCTGAGGGTTTTGAAGGGTCAGGGGTGGGAGGTTGGGGGAACAGGTGGTGGGTAATGGGGAGGGCACATTTTGCATGGAGCACTGGGTGTTGTGCAAAAAGAATGAATACTGTTACGCTGAAAAAATAAATAAAATGGAAAAAAAAATACACATTGGACACGAATACTTTCTCAGATACATGTGTGGCAGGTATTTTCTCACTCAGTTGGTTGCCTCTTTATTAATGTCATCTTTTAATAAGTGAAAGTCCATAGTTGTAGTATAATCCAATGTATTTATTTTATGGTTAGTGTTTTGTGCCTCTTTTAAGAAAACCTTGCCTGGTTCAAGGTATTTTACCTTTATTTTCTTCAAAAAGCTTTATTGTTTTCCCTGTCACACATTTAGATCTTCAGTTCATCTGGGATTGATTTTTTATACCTTGTATATGCAGGGGTCAAAATACAATTTGTTTTCTTTATCAGTATATAACTTACCCAGCATCACTTATTGAAAATACTGTCCTTTCCCCACTGACACTCTGACTTAACTTTATCTTACCTCTGAATTTCTTCTTGGCAGGTATACTTTCCATTCTATACTCATGTTCTTTTCTCACCATCCACCTTCCTTTCATTATAAATACATGTAGCTTAAAACCGGTTATCTCCAGTTTAAAGAAAAAGATAGACACACGCAAATCTTATGTAAAACTTGTTGCTGTTTTTTTTTTAATGGACCTTCATTGTCAGAGAGGACAGAGCACTGTATTATAATTACCACGATTAGAAAACAGTTGGCTCCACAAGTCCCAGTATGTGCGGGTCTATAATTGGTGGGATGAAAGTGGTGAAGAGGCCATAGCTTCTGACCCACTTTCTTTGCATGCTTTCCTGTTCTGTGAAGTCCAGAAGTGGAGAAATTGGATAAAACAGCCGTCTTTTTTCCAGTTCCCTTGAGAACCTGGGTTCTGTATGTTGATAAGTGGTGCTCATACGAGACTTGAAGGATTGAAAATATAGTAGAGGGAGATGTTCCTGTAGCTTTAACTGTCACTTTTCCGAAGTTCCATTGTGGAGACCCTCACAGTTTGTGCAGCGGTGCTTAGCATCCTGTCTTATTTTGAGGTATTGAGAAATAGTTATGTCTTCTTTCTGATTCCTTGACCAAAGCTCTGTCAGGTGTCTATAGATTGAAGTCTTGTTTTTCATCTTTCTGTGTATGTTAGAAGTTAATAGTTTTTTCAGTTAACCTTATCTATAGCTCATTCTGGGAGCTTTGCCTAGAGATCTAGACTAAAGCACACCTTTTCAATATTTCTAACATTTGGGTAAAGTGTCACACTTCCTGTAGGAAACTCATATTTTTCTCTTTTAACTAGGTAACTAGAACACTGTATTTCTTGGATTCATGCCCTTTTGAATAAAGAGACTACAAAATTTTACTGAAGGCTGAAGTACTTAAGGTAAAGGGGGCAAATGCAAGTTGCTACAACTGGCTAAAAAAATAGAATTTTGACTCGTAGAGGCAAGGTTACCATCATGGCCATAAGAGAAGAGTAAAGAAATGATACTACTAGAGAGGCTCATTAAATAGTCACATAGTATAATTTAATCAAGACCTTTAAAGAAGAGAAAGCATGCTTCAGATTATTGTCAATTTCAGCCATGTATTTACTAATTATTTTTCCTTACTTGTCATTAACCAAGACAGAATGAGTTCATAATGAATACAACTCTGGACTCCAACTTTGCTGAACGATGCAATTTTACTAGTCCAAACTTCCAACTTTATTTTAGATCTTCCTCAATTTACAGTGGGGTTAGGTCTCAAAAAGTCCATTGTAAGTTGAAAATGGCCCAAGTTGCAGATGCATTTAATACTCCTAAACGACCTAAAGTCAGAGGTTAGTCTAGCCTGCCTTAAATGTGCTCAGAACACTTACATTAGCCTACCCCTGAGCAAAATCATCTAGCACAAAGCCTGCTTTATAACAAGGTGTTGACTATCTCATGTACTTCGTGGAACACAATATGAAAGTGAAAACCGGAAGGGTTGTATAGGTACAGAACAGTTGTCAGGGTATCAGTGATGGCTCACTGATGGGGAGGTGAGCTGCGGCTGCTGCCCCACGTCTCAAGAGCATATCTCACTGAACATTGGGAGCCCTGGGAATGATCAAAACTCAAAATCCGAAGTATAGTTTCTATTGAATGTGTATCACTTTTGTGCCATCATAAAGTTGAAAACCCCCATAATGAATTGGGTTCTGTCTGTATTTGCAATAGAGATGTTTGCCTAGAGGAAATGAAAAGAAGTAATTGATTCTTTTCCATCTGTTATTATTTATAACCCGCCTAAATCCGTAAAGGAGCTGAGGTAAATTATATAACAAATCCTTAAATAATACTAAAATATGATTCATATAAAAATCAAAGACAATATTTGTGCCAAAATATAAGCATGAGGCTAGAAACAGAGGCTGAGTACAATTTGACTTTAAACTTCCTTTAAACTGAGATAAAATAACCATTTTTTCTTATATATTACCTAAGAAAAAATAAATTTCCAATCTATCAGAATAAATGAAGATTTTCCAAATATAAACTGTGAGAAATATCTGGAAAAAAAGCTGAGAAAACCATTAAAAATATAATAAAAATTAAAATTGTAATACAATTTATAAAGTAATAAAGCTTAAAAGCAATCTCGTGTTTGAAAAAGATTAATGATAGACACACTAATAAATCAAAATATATTAAATGGTATTTTGATTTTCCAATTATATTCAATATTAATCTTTTAAAAAATAAAGTGGACACTAAACTACTAAGCATGTTTTTATATAGCGTTGTATTAATTCTAGAAACTTAATAAAATATGATTTATTGCATTTTCCATAAGGAATATTGCCTTACTGACACCAATGATTTATGTGAAAATAAATTTATATTTGAAAATACAAAATAGAGGCAAAGTTGAAAATAAATAAAACAAAATCTTTATTAGCTTTTAATTTTGATTTTCTTAGATTTCCTTCAAGTAATTCTTACCAAGAACCTATTTTGTTTTGGGGACTACAGGAAATCCTAGTACTGTAAAAGGCATTCAAGTCCTCACACTTACATGATTCAGTTCTTATTCACATGCTCTGATTACTTTTTTAACATGGATGAAGCAGAACAAATTAAACATGGTTCTAACATTTCTATTTCCCTTTTCTGACATCATCATCATCATTTTTTTAAGCTTCCAAAAGCCATCTTAGTTCTGTATCCATGGGTTTTTTTCTCCCCCTCCCCCCACCCCGGGATTTTTGCTCTGTGTGCTGGGGTTCTTACCATTAAAGCTTTATTATAAGAGATTACTTCCATATTGCTAAACTCTCATGTATCACATTCATGGGTTGCACCCTCAGATTCCAGGCTGAGGAACAGACTCTTTGTTTCTGCCAGCCCATCCATGCTGTCTTGCTTGCAGCTTCTTCTTCTCCTTCTTCTTCTTTTTTTCTTTGATGTACACATTCTCTTTTTTACTGGGAAGCCAAGCTGATTGGGATTTAACCCACATTATTTGCTGGATTATCAGAAAAAAAAGATTATTCTATAAGGTGTCTGTCTCATTTGAGGATTCTGTGTTGTGTTCAGGCAGGGGGTAGGGTGATAATCCTCTAACACCAGAAAAAGAAGGGCCACATCTGTAAACCCAGTGGGTTCAGAGGAATCGAGGATTTCAAGTTTCAGAACTGTACTTAACCGGATTTCTTTATCTCCACATGTGGGTCCGCTTCTTTCCTATTATGGTCTTGACCTTGGTTTAGAAGATCTCCTGGGACTGAGAATTCAAGATTTTCTGTAGTCCCTTAATTATAGTTAAGCCCTAAACCTAGTCCTCTGCTCTGTGTTTCAGATACAAATGATCAGGATTTCTATAAATGTTGCCAAGGAGACACTGTCTTTCACTTTGTGGCTTGAATTGATGATTAATCCTTCCAATCCTGTCATTACCTATCTTCTACAAATCAGTGGAAGGCAGCAGCACTTAATTTCATGGCATTTATGGTGAACTATCCTGTCATACTTCTCTAGTAGCAAAGATATTGTATCAGCGGGGTTGTCCCTTTCCACTGATATCCTATTCCATTTAACCATTGATGGAATATTTGACAATTGCATCATTATAACATGCCAGAGGCTATCCATACTCCACTTACTACCAATTACGGCTGCTCAGTGCCAGCTACCTGGTAAGTGATCCATTTCTCGAATTCCACATTAGAGTATGCTTCTTCGAACTACCCTTGGTAATGGCTGTCTTAAATCGTGTTTCCTGGAAATAAAACTCTGAGACAGAGAGTAGTACCAGAAGATTTGTGGAAGAATGGTCCTGGGGGACACACCTGTAAGAAAGACCAGGACACACCTGTAAGAAAGACAAAAATCAGGAAAAAAAAAATCTTTGTCACAGTGTTGTGAGAATTGAGGCCTCAAAACAGTTCTGTGTGGACCTCTGGAGCTAAATGGCCTTTCAGAAATGTCCTGAATTGAGACAAGGGAGTTAGAACTTATATTCATGCATCAGCCAGTCTGAAACCAGTGCAAGGCAATAACTTTATATGAGGATGTTTCCGGTGATAATTTCCAGTGAAGGGCACACAATATGAACCTTCAGCTGCCCAACATTCCTAGCAGCTGGGGAATAATGCATTGACCCTAGAGAGAAAGAACATGGAGGTATCTAGGCAGACCATCTTAGTATTAATTTTAAACCCCTCCCCCCCAAGAAAAGTATATAATACAAGTTACTGTCCCCTGGATATTACAATGTATTGGAAAGAGGCAGCTGACATTTTTGAAACAATGAAAAGGATTTTTGGGTGTTTAATTATGTTGTGAGGGATTTGTTGGTAAGTCCTGTTAACCTACACATGCGGAACCGATTGTGAGAGATTGTTGAAAGGAAACACAGGCCAAAATTGTCCACTGGATTTTACATTTTCTTCCTGCATGTACTCATAAATTTGGAACTCCCATCCTTTGTGCTCTCTCTTGGAGTTACTGGTAATTAGGCTTCCAACATTGTCTTAAGGTCTTTATGTATCTGTTCTTATGAATAAATAATAGCTTTTGACGGTGAGACAAGTGAGGATGTGGCTTCAGTCAGGTTCTAGAAGCCTATTGGGCATAGCAGGTTTTGGGTCTGTGAGCCTGGACTCCTGTTACTTGTGTTTCTTTCACAGCTTTCTGCCCTCAAAAAGGTGTGTTTTACTCACTGCTGCCTTCTTCACCCACCAAATCCTTGAGAGAGCATTGGCAAATATCATACGTCACCCAACCCATTAAGTGTTCCAAGTTTTAGGCTGGCTGCCTGTAGCCTTCCCTTCCTTCCCACACAGATAATCACATTTTGCTCTGCTTCCATAGTACTTGAAGCATATCCATTTTATCTGCCTGCATTGAAATGATTTGTTTTCCTCTCTGATATCACTTGTTTCTGTCTTCTGTGCAGTGTGCATCCCACAGAAGCCTGGCTGCATTTTATTCATTTTTCCCCCATTGGGTCCTCAAATGCTTATTATTCTGAAAGGCACTAGAGGATACTCAGATACTTAAGACAAACCACTGCTCTCAGTGAAATTACAATCTGCTAAGGGAAAGCAAAGCAAATAAATTACAGTGTAGCATGATAATGTTCTTACAGCTATGTCTTTACATGTAAGCCCTGAGTCTGATACATTTTCAATTAGCAATAATCGCGCCTCGGATAAACCTCATTGGCTACGATCCTGCCACTGCGCAAAGCTCAGCCTGATACATTTTGACAATTTCATGATCCCTGGGCACAGCACCTTTAGTATCAACTTTGCTTTTGCTCGTGCAATTCTTTCTGCCTGAATTGTGGTTCCTTCATGTAGCTAAATACTGTTCTTTCTTCAAGATCAATTGAAGTGAGCGATCCTATTTTGAGAAGTTCTCAAGAGATGCAACCTAATATTTAAGTTTTGCTTATGTGACTTCCTCCATGATTTCACAGAAAAAAAAATCAAGCTTTATGATGATGCTTCTGAACTAATGCTATTATTTGATAATAGATGCTATTATTTACTAATAATTACTATTTATTGACTACTGTGTGTTGGCTCCTAGTCTACATATTTTGCATGTGTTTTTGCACTATCAGTGCAGTCTTAGGAGGTAGATATTGTTTTCATTTTATTGAAAGTAATATAATAATCCTTGTGACTCAAAGGCAGTTTGTTGGTGCCTCAGAATGATTAACTGTTGTTTAACCACAAAGTCATTGTTTGCTTTCTTCTTCTTGATAAGAACTGAAAATCTCTTGTACCTTACCTGTTGAGACACGTTTCCTATGGAGGTTAGTGAAATAGTATATCTAAGTCTTCCCCAGATACTCAGAACAAGCACTATTTTTCCAAATAGTAAACTTATGTCCTTGGCCACCTAGATTGTCTCATTTTGGGGGGTTGATTTTTACATTGTAGAATATGGTAAAATTTCACACAAAAAATTCATTAGGATATGGACATAATATAACATTTTAGAAATATTTAGCTTTATAGAAAGATTATGTGCATCAAATCTGGGTAAATAATTCCTTCTTATTTGCAGATCTCTTTCTAAACTATTTCCATCTTAACTTTTTAGGAGTATCCTTAGCTCTCTTACAGGTGTTCACCTGTCTGATTTAATTTACTGGCAAAGAAAGAAAATAAAAAAATAAAAGTGGCCCAAGATGAAAATACTTGCTCAGAAATTCTGTGATTTCTTACTCAGGCTAATAGAATGTTACTAAATGTGAATCCAAACAGAAGATAAGAACTGGGTGTGTATGTATGGAAAAAGAAAATGTATAGCATATAATGGAAAAGAGAATGTATATACACATATATGCACCATGTATACAAAGTTTGTGTGTGTGTGTCTGTGTGTGTGTGTGTATGTGCAAAAATAACCTGGAAATGTATGACTTTGCAATACGAGTTATCTGAAATTTAGGGATGCTGGTATCCCTCAGTCCATTAAGCATCTACCTTCAGCTCAGGTCATGATCCAGGGTCCTGGGAGCGAGTCCTTGCTTAGTGGTGAGCTTGCTTCTCCCTCTCCCTCTGCCTGCCTTCCCCCCTACTTGTGTTCTCTCTGTATCTGTGTCAAATAAATAAATAAACTCTTAAAAAAAAGAGTTATCTGAAACTTAAAGCAATGTTTTAGAAATGTGAGCCTTAATATGTTTTTCCTGTTTTTTAAAAAAAAGAGACTTTTTTGGACCTTGAATCTTTATCATATTGTGATTCCTTTTATTATGATTATTATTGTTGTTGTTATTGTAGCTGTTTTAAGTATTGTATATACAGAAAGATTTTTACCATAGTGACTAATGTAAATAATTCCCCGATCACTCTAACAGAACAAATACTTTGCTTTCATCATAGCCTTCTAATATCACAATGTTTCTCCCCCCCCCCCGAATACTCAATAAATGTGGCTATTAGTTGATGGAAATCATTTCATGCTCATTGAAAAGCAAAATACATTTAATGCTCAATAGCAGTCAAAGAACCACTGAAAATAGATCTCAATTTGCCTTTATAGCATCCATTTCTCTTTGTGAGTCAAAGAAGTCACACTGAGAGAAAAACAGGTGCTTGGAAGCCTGCTCTTACTAGAGACCATTAGCCTCAGGGAATGTTAAATGTTAAGAAATATTTTCTTTTTCTCGATTCCTGTTCAGGTACAACTTTTTCTCCATTTACCTTGTCAAATGCCTCTGTGAACCCACATCTTATCTCTCTTTCTTATTTCTTGTAATTGAAAGACTGATGCTGAAATCCTGGTATGCTACATGCTATAGCTCAAGATTTATTAAGAAAAAAAATTAGGTTGCTGTGCTGCTTTTCTTCTGAAGCATTATAATTTTCTTTGTGAGAAGGGAATATCATTTTTCTGATAGGTCACTAGTTTCAAGTAACATAGTATTTAATATAAAGACCCACCTCCTTGTAGACTGAGAAGAAAGAAAAAAAAAAACTGTGTTAAATTATTCCTTATTTGGAAGAGACGGATCTTTGTTGAAACTCTTGATTGTAAGAATAGCAAGCAAAAGAACGAAGAAAGTAAATATGTTTTCCCCATCAAATTTCTGTTACAGGAATCATTAAAATGGCATTATTATAGGGAAAGTTCAGTGTGCCTGTAAATATCAAGTATCTCATGAAACTATAATTATATACCATTCAGGTACATTTACAATGTTAAGAGCTGTAGTGAACAAACCCCAAAACACGTGTTATTAAAAAGAATATTTTCTCTTTTACTTACTAGAAATCAAAGATCTGTTTGAAACAAAATACACATATGCCTCCAGCTTCAAAACAGAATAATAATAAAAAGCCTCTCAGATAATTTGTCCAGCAAATATTTTCTTGTGACTCAACTATGTTTGAAGAAGTTGAAAAGCAGTGACGGGTGAAAAGAATGAATGGCCTGTTACAGAGTTGCAACATTTTTAGGGTAGTTCTTCAATACCCATTTTATTTTTTTAAATTTCCATTTCATATTGATGATTCATAATAACTTGTCATTGAGAAAACTCAACGCTTGGAAAATAGAAATGTTTGTGGCTTATTTGCTATAGACCATTCCAATTTCCCAAAAGGAATGCATCCAACCATGCTGTCTGATCTGACTTACTAAATGATGACTGTTTATGAAACTTATAATTGGATCTAAAGAGCCAAACAGTCATATGCTTGGGGCAACTAGAGTCAAAGATTGATGGCTTGGGACTAGATCTTCGGGCAAGTGTGTTTGTTGAATGCTTGTATCTACATTGGATAATTTTATATGTATATTTATGTTTATTAAAATTTAAAGGAATCTGTCTCTGTCTGCCTTGCATTAGCTTTACTGTTCCAAATAAATAATCCATGTCCAAACTATTATTTGTAATTTTTATACTTCTAGTATTTTCTTCTTTTCTTCAAAAATGATATTTGCTTTAGAAAGATGACTTTAATCTCCTTTCTCATAATTGAAAAGGTCAGACCAAAAAAGGTATTGGGTTAGTTGCTGGGAAACCCATGTTTAAGACTAGTTTGTCACAATAACCTGAAACTCATTCTCTCTGGGATGTAGTTTTCCTACTTTTGTCCAAAAAAAACACCCAGTGTGCTCCTATTTTCCCTCATATGGAAAGCAGATACTTGAGGTTGTAGTGCTCGTGTATTTTCCTGTTTACCAATGTCAAAACAAAATATGAGAGAATATCTTTTTTTTCTTTTCTTTCCTTTCTTCTTTTTTTCTCTAGTTGTGTTTCCTTTAAGAAGTGCATATGATAAAAGTGATTTGGAAAAAAAAAAAGAAGTGCATATGAATTCAGTTGGAAATCTCTAAGTCCCCTTGTCTTGTGTGACTTCCAATGAAATAAGTAAAATCTGCCTTTAACTCAGAATCACAGAGCTTGAGAACTTAAGGAAACAAAAACATAAGTAATGTAAACGTCCAGTGGTGTAAATTTAATCTATATAGTTAGATGTTTCTTGAGCTAATATGCCTTTCCCTTAATTCCCAGGTTCTTTCTTCATATGATTAATAAACAATGATAATAATCATTAATCACTGAGCTCTATGTTGTGGCAAGTATACTTTATCTTAGTCATTAAAGTCTGAAGAAATTGATTTCTGCCTATTTAACATGGCTGCAAACAATTTAGTCACCTGTATGAAGGGTTACAACTTTTCCTTTCCCACACATCATTCTTATTTATTTATTTTTGGTGTGACTCGACCACTTCCAATTTGTTTGATATAAAAAAATAATACATCAGTTATTTTTGAACTTTAATGACTATTGCCTCACTTTATGTGATAATATTTGGGAAAACATTTGTTAGTTAAAATTTTCTAGTATGTATTAACATAAATTCAAAATGATTGAAGCAAAAAAAAAATGTCCATTTACTAACTCTGGACAGTCTTCTGAGGTGATCCCAGTGGTACATGTTCTACATTATGGGAAACTCTGTAATGCATGTTTAAAAAAATTTCTTGATAGTTTTTTTTAGGAAGTAAAAATAAAATATATCACAAAGGATGAGAACTTTATGTCCTTTCAGCTTTCAGTTTCCATATTTTATTTTTTAATCATACTGAGGAGGAAAAAAAACTTCCCTCACTTCTCTGGGTGTGAGATACAGTTATTTTTTCCCCCTGGTTTAGGTGTACATTAAAAAGATGTGACAGAATATATATTAAGTACTGAAATATTTCAACTGAAGTGAATAGAATAGTTGAAATAAATATTGTTTCAAGAATATGAAAAGGATTTCACAGTTACCTCAACGAAGCATACTGGAGAATGACAGGGAGAAAAAGGGATATTTCATTCACAAAGACATGGAGTTTAGTTATCAGATAGGAATATGACCCAATAAACCTAAACCCTTTACAACAGAAAGTATATTTCCTAAGGAAGAGGTAGAGTTATGATATTATCCAAAAACATAAGTAACTAATGCCAAAGAAAAAGTTCTTGAAATAAGCTAATAATTCCAAGTACTATACTAAATTTCACATATTCTAAATTTAGGGTTTAATAATATGCCTTTCAGTTAAAAGTAGCACCTTTAACTACTCAGAGTCTGTTTTTAATATTTCAGATTCATATTACATTTGTAATTCTAGAAGTAATGATTTTATTTAAATGTTTTAAAAAATTGATATAGTGCAGTAAGTCTTCATTGAACCTTTGTCTCCCACCATTTTTTAAAAATTTTATAATTTTTTAAAATTTTTTAAATAAACATATAATGTAATATTAGCCCCAGGGGTATAGGTCTGTGAATCGCCAGGTTTACACACTTCACAGCACTCGCCATATCACATACCCTCCCCAATGTCCATAACCCCACCACCCTCTCCTTACCCCCCTCCACCCATCACCCTCAATTTGTTTTGTAACAGTAAGTCTCTCATAGTTTGTCTCCCTCCCAATCTCATCTTGTTTCATTTATTCCTTTCCTACCCCCAGACCCCCCATGTTGCATCTCCACTTCCTCATATCAGGGAGATCATATGATAGTTGTCTTTCTCTGATTGAGTTATTTCGCTAAGTATAATACCCTCCCTCTAGTTCCATCCACATCGTTGCAAATGGCAAGATTTCATTTCTTTTGATGGCTGCATAGTATTCCATTGTATATATATACTACCTCTTCTTTATCCATTCATCTGTTGATGGACATCTAGGTTCTTTCCATTGTTTGGCTATTGTAGACATTGCTGCTATAAACATTTGGGTGCACGTGCCCCTTCAGATCACTACATTTGTATCTTTAGAGTAAATACCCAGTAGTGCAATTGCTGGGTTGTAAGGTAGCTCTATTTTCAACTTTTTGAGGAACCTCCATGCTGTTTTCCAAAGTGGTTGCACCAGCTTGCATTCCCACCAACAGTGTAGGAGGGTTCCCCTTTCACCACATCCTCACCAACATCTGTCATTTCCTGACTTGTTAATTTTAGCCATTCTGACTGGTGTGAGGTAGTATCTCATTGTGTGTGTGTGTGTTTTTTTTTAAGATTTATTTATTTATTTGACAGAGAGAGAATACAAGCAGGCAGAGAGGCAGGCAGAGAGAGAGGAGGAAGCAGGCCTCCCGCTGAGCAGAGAGCCCAATGTGGGGCTCGATCCCAGGACTCTGGGATCATGACCCAAGCCAAAGGCAGAGGCTTTAACCCACTGAGCCACCCAGGCGCCCCTCTCATTGTGGTTTTGATTTGTATTTCCCTGATGCCGAGTGATGTGGAGCACTTTTTCATGTGTCTGTTGGCCATCTGGATGTCTTCTTTATAGAAATGTCTGTTCATTTCCTCTGCCCATTTCTTGATTGGATTATTTGTTCTTTGGGTGTTGAGTTTGCTAAGCTCTTTATAGATTTTGGACACTAGCCCTTTATCTGATATGTCGTTTGTAAATATCTTCTCCCATTCTGTCAGTTGTCTTTTGGTTTTGTTAACTGTTTCCTTTGCTGTGCAAAAGCTTTTGATCTTGATGAAGTCCCAACAGTTCATTTTTGCCCTTGCTTCCCTTGCCTTTGGCGATGTTCCTAGGAAGAAGTTGCTGCGGCTGAGGTTGAAGAGGTTGCTGACTGTTCTCAAGGATTTTGATGGATTCCTTTCTCACATTGAGGTCCTTCATCCATTTTGTGTCTCCTACAGTTTTCATTACCAGACACATTTATTTAGATTTTCCATAAAAAAGTAATATATTCAGGTTCACAAATAATTTGAAATAATTTCATGCTAAGGGCAAACTATGATTTTCTTAATATGATTTTCCATATTTATAATCTATAGCCAAAATTATAACATTATCTACTTGTGAGATACATGCAAAAAAGTATAAATGAAATAAAAATGACCCTCTTTGCCCTTTTTCTTCCTTCCAAAGTTCTATCTTACCATATTTTCTTATTATAAGTATCATGTCCCTAGAATATTGAAATTTCATTACTCCTCTGCCATGTTCAATTTTTTTCAGTTGCACTTTGATGAATATCAGTTTCCTCTGCTCCAAAAGCACGACTCCCATTTCTTCACATATCATACTCATAGTCATTCTTCCAGAATCAGTCCAAACCTTTACGAACCTTATCCTACTTGCACTTGCAGAGGTTTTGCTTGTTTTCAGTATCTTGTGTTGCCATAAAATTCTGTTCATATCCAGCAACTATAATTATTTTGGGTTGTAATTTTTCTGTTTACCTTTTTGGGTCTCCCATTTGTGCAAAGTAAGGTAGAGACAACATCCTATTCATCTTCTATCACCCAGCTGACATAATGCCTGGCTTTTAATATGCATTCACTAAATGTGTTGAAAAGATGATCAAATAAGTCACACCTATACAATGCTACAGAAAAGAGTCAAGGTTTTATTCACTGAAAACAGAAGTTAGACAGATGATGCTGATTGACTTTTTTCCTTTACACTTGAATATTTGGACACCATAAAAACATTATATTAGAGAGCAGGAGAAATTACTGGGTGTAATAAAATGTTTTATTTCTTAGACAGATTTATCTTGCAGTACTGTGGAGAATAGACTAGAACCAAGAAAAGGATCACCATAAGAAATAAGTGAGAAAGTTATAACAATATTATAATTATGAGAAACTGCTGAAGAAGTAATCTTGGGCAGACAAAGTTAAGGAAAATATGAACTATTTTAGAGGTAGAAAAACAGTACCTAGTGATAACTGGCTATATTCAAAATGGTGATAGAGAGGGGTGTCAGATGACAAGGTTTATTATTTGGATGACATTCATAAAAATATGAAATGAAGAATAATGAAAAGATTTTATTCTGTTCAGAGTTTGGGACATGAGGAAAAGAAATATGGTTATCTAAGTTTTCAACATATTGTCATTGGAGTCCTAATGGACAATTTAAATAGAGAGAGTCAGAAGATAAGAATAATGTCTAAGGATTAAGACAGATTTCTGAAGGGCGCCTGGGTGGCTCAGTGGGTTAAAGCCTCTGTCTTCGGCTCAGGTCATGATCTCAGGGTCCTGGGATCGAGCCCCACATCAGGCTCTCTGCTCCGCAGGGAGCCTGCTTCCTCCTCTCTCTCTGCCTGCCTCTCTGCCTGCTTGTGATTTCTCTCTGTCAAATAAATAAAATATTTAAAAAAAGAAAGATTTCTGAACAAAAAATGAAGTCTTAGAAATCATAATCAGAAAAATGATCATTTAAAACAGCAGTTTACCAAAGACATGATGTAGAATGATATGAGAAGTGAAGAGAGCACTAGGGCTAGACAAGGAGGAATGAATTTGTACAATGACAACTGAAAAGAAAAAAAGAAAGAAAAAATCATATAGGGATGAGTATCGAAAAAACAAAGGGAGGGAGTGCTTTCAAAAAAGAATAATTGTAAACAGCACCAAATCTATGGAGATGAGAGTAAGCTAAAACTGATCTATAGATATGTTTGTCTTATTTTATTAGAAAGTTCCAGATTATATCCAATAAAGACAAATTTGGTGAACATTTCTTATACATTAAAATACTAAATGTAAAGAGCAAAATATTATATAAAACACATGCACATGTAAAAAGAGCATTCATTCAAAATATGAATAAAAATTAAATTTCATCACTCACTCGAACAAGAGGAATAGAAAACATAATAGAAAATTCTTTTGTTAAAATATTCTAGAAAACTAAGTGATACATTCTCATTGAAGTAGGAGATCAAATGTACTCAAGAGGAAGATTTAATTCAAGTTTAATGCAGAATTTTCGTTAAATATTTATTATGAGTTGTTACATGCTTAGTATTATGCCACCTAAAATACAAAGTTAAAATATTAATGATCTAATAAGGTTTTTGAAAATATGTTAATGTACTTGATATAGGAAAATAAGGCAAGAAAACACTGTGGAAAGAGTCAGAATAGGAAATATGTTCTACCAAAATTAAGCATACAAAAAGATGTTGAACTTGCATGATAAATGGATTTTAAAATTAAATAGTTAATTGACAAATTATAAAAAAAATCAAACCTATGTCACCATTTTGGTAAGTGACAAATAAGATATATTAGTAGTAAAATTTTAGATATTATTAGCAAAAAATAATTTATTCATCATACCAAACAGAATAAGATTCTAGATGGCTTACTCTTTAAAATTAGAAAGAACAAGCAACAATTTGCAATGAATTGTAATTGTTGGTTGAATGGTTTATTTGATAATCCTTACTGATGACTTACTATATAATAGGAATTTGGTCAGAAGATGGGGGTGTAATAGTTAAAAAAATCCATAATGTCCATAATAATCCATAATGTCCAAAATAAAATAGGTTTGCAGAGAAGGAGTACCTATTACATACTGGAAATGTATGTGATGGTGAAGGATCAAAGATGGTATTCAAGAGAAAGTGATTCCTAAGTTGAGGGCTGAAAGATGATTTCTTAAAGGAATAGGATGGATTGTAGGGAAGAAAATTTTTGACACATAAAAAAAATCTTAAGAAATGGTCTAGATATGAAAAGCATTTTGAGCATACTAAAGTTAACTGAGTACAGCTGAACAAGAAGAGAGCAGGGTATGTCAGAGGAATTAAGTGCCTTGGAGAACTTGCTTAGGAAATTAGACTTGGTTTTAAGACAAATAGGAATGACCAAATGATTCAAATAGGGAAGTGATACAGTCATAAGTAAGAAATAATATCAGTGAAGATGAACAGATGAGGATGAATTCAAGATACACTGTGATATTTAATTGGATGACTAAAGGTTTTACTGCAGTGGAGGATAAAGGATAGAGGAGAATTGAGAGTAATACCTTTTGGGTTGATTAACTGGGTAGATAATGGTGTCATTTACAAAGATGTGGCTGACTTAGGGAATAGATTTGGAATATGCAGTATGTTAATTTCATACACTTATTTATTGTAGTATGATTGCCATTGCCATAATTATCACTTCTGTTTAATGGTTGGAACAATTAAGTTCTAGTCATTTAGCAAATTTGACAATTATAATGCAATATTGTTGTGTATATTCACTATACTATACATTAGATCCTTAGGACTTATTTACTACTGGCTGCAAGTTTGGATAAATTTATTTTATTCCCTAGGCCCTTTCCCTGCTGAATACCATTTTACAACTCTGTTTTAACAAGTTGGCTTTTTAAAAATTCCATACACAAGTGGTATCATATGTTACTTATCTTTCTCTGTCTGATTTTTCTCACTTAGCATAATGTGCTCAAGCTTCATGCACATTTTCAGAAATGGCAGTGTGTCCTTTTTTAACTCCCATGGCTGAATTATCACATATATATTATATTTTCTTTGTCCATTCATTTGTTGATGGGTAACAACCCAGATTGTTTCCAGATTTGGCTATTGCGAATAATGCTGCAGTAATTGTGGGAGTGCAAATATTTCTTCAATTCCCGTTTTCCTTTTATTTTTCAATCTTTACTCAGAGGTGGAATCGCTGGATCATAGGGTAAATTTATTTTTAATTTTTCAAAGACGCTCCATATTGATTTCTGAATATGTGGCTGAACCAATTTACATTCCAACCAACAATGTGCAGATGTTCCCTTTTCTCAACATCCTCGCTAACACTTTGGTCTTCCTCATGATAGTCATATTAACAGGTAGTAGGTGATATTTCTCTGTAGTTTTGATTTATATTTTTTTGATGTTTGAGCATGCTATCAACTATCTGTTGGCTCTCTGAATGTCTTCTTTGAAAAATGTCTATTTAGTTCCTGTGTCCATTTTTTAAATGGATTTTTTTAAAGTTGTATGAATTCTTTATGTATCTTGGATATGATATATGGTTTGTAAAAATTTTTTTCTGTAAAAATTCTATAGGTTGCCTTTTCATTTTGTTGTTTCTTTTGCTGTGCAGAAGCTTTTTTATTTGATATGCTTCCACTTGTCTAATTTTGTTTTCATCACCCATGCTTTTGGTGTCGTATTTATGAAATCATTGGCAGGACTAAGGTCATGAAGATTTTATTTTTTGCTTTCTTTTTGGAATTTTAGAGTTTGAAGTCATGTATTTATAATCTATTTTGAGTTCGTTTTGTGAATGCTGTAAAATAGGGATCCAGTTTCATTCTTTTGCATGTGGAAAACTCGTTTTCCCTGTACCATTTTTTGAAGAGAGTATCCTTTTCTCATTTTATATTCCTGGGACCCTTGTTAAATATCATTTCACCATGCAGCATGGATTTATTTCTGGGTTCTCATATTGCTCTATGTGTCTGTTTTTATGCCAGTATTATACTTTTTTCATTACTATAGTTTTGAAATACATTTTGAAATCAGAAAGTGTGGTGTCTCCAGCTGTCTTTTTCTTTGTCAGTATTGATATAGTTACTTATGGTTGTCTGTGGTTCCACTTGAATTGTAGAATTATTTTTTCTGTTTTTGAGAAAAAAAAATGCCATTGGTATTTTGATAGGGATTTGCATTGAATCTGTAGATTGCTTTGGTGGCAGGGATATTTTAACAGTATCAACTCTTCCAATCCATTAACACAGGATGACCTACTTGCCATTTGTTTGTGTCTTGTATAATTGCCTTCCTCAGTGTTTTATAGCGTTCGGTATACAAGTCTCTCACCTTCTAAGTATTTTATTGTTTTTGATGTTATTGTAAATGGGATTATCTTTCTAATTTCTTGTTCAAATAGTTCATTGTTAGTGTATAGAAACACAACTGATTTTTTTAATGTTGATTTGTATCTTGCAACTTTACTGAATTTGTTTATTAGTCCTCACAGTTTTTTGGTGGAATCTTTAAGGTTTTCTATATATAAGATCATGCCATCTACAGATGGGGACGGTTTTATTTCCTTTCCAATTTTGATATTTTTATTTCTTTTTCTTCCCTAATTACTGTGGCTAGGGCTTCCAGTACATCAGATAAAAGTGTTGGTAATGGGTTTCCTTGCTTTGTTCCTGAACTTAGAAAAAAACTTTCCATTTTTTTTTACCCTTCAGTATAAATTTAGCTGTGTCTGTCATGTATGGCTTTATTGTATTGAAGTATGTTTCATTTAAGATCCATTTAGAAATCTAACAGAATATATCAAATGGGCAATTGAATACAGGTAAAAATTAAACACTAGAGTTACAAATTTTGGAAGTATCAGGAGATATTTAAAGTAATGGGATGGACTGAGAGAGGAAGGAAAGGATAAGAAGATAAGAGAAGCAAGGAGGGTTCCTTTCTGTAATGGTGGGCTAAGTAATTTGAGCCAAACCTCCTTTTGAGGTCAATTGGAAAAAAAATGGACAGAATATTTGTAAATATCTGCTTAAAGTCACTGGTGATCAAAGAAATAAATGAAAAATTATAGCACCAAGAACAGAAGTAAATACAAATGCAAACTAAATGAAAATTCACACACAATAAACCATGAATTTTGAAATGCAGCTAAGGCAGTATTTAAGAGGAAAACTTAAAGCATTAAATGCTATAAGAAAAGAAGAAAGGTCTAAAGTCAAAATTTCCAAATTAAGAAACTAAAAAATGAAGTAAGATTAAATCTAAAATAATCAAAGGAGATAGTTACAATTAATGGAAATAAATAAAGCAGAAAACTGAAAAAAAGGAGATGTACAAATGAACCCAAAAGCTGACTTTTTGATAACACCAATATAGTTAATCAATCTGTAGTATCAGATCAGAATACCAGTATCAGGATTGAAAAGGTGACATCATTGTTAATTCTAGTGATATTGGAATGATAATAAAGGAATCCTGAAAATATTATTATACCAATAATTTTGACATTAGTAAAATACACACAAATAAATAGACAAATTCTTTGGCAAAATTTCAACATGTAAGGAGAAATAGATAGGGTAACAACTTCATAATGAGTAACACAGTTTAATTTGTAGTTAAAACTTTTCCCACAGTCAAAAATTCCAAGATAAAATTGCTTCATTCGGAAAGTCTACCTAACATTTAAGAAAAAAGTAATATGAGTTTTCACACAAACTGTTGTAGCAAACTGAAGAGAAAGGAATACTTCTCAATTTCTGCTATGAGGCCAACATTACCCTGATACCAAACTTGACAAGGATATTAGCAAGAAAAACAACAACAACAACCAAACCCACAAAAACTATAGGCCAATATTCCTCATAAACTTAGATGAAAAATATTAAAAATATTTTCTAAATCTAACCCTATATAGAAAGATGATCTATCATGATTCAGTGGAGTTTGTTCCCATATGCAGAGTTAGTTTAACATATGGAACCAAAGAATGTAATTCAGCATATTAACAAACTCAAAAAAAGTTGTTATATGATCACTTCAGTAAATCCGGCAAAAATATTTGGCAATCTAGTATTAGCAAACTAGCAACAAAAGGGCACTTTCTCACTGTGATAAAGAACATCTATGAAAAAATCTATAGCTAACATCATAGTTAATAATGAAGTCTCCACGCCTCTCTACCTCTCTACCTCCCCTAAAACCCCTAAACCCCGAACAGGAAAGAGGCAAGGATCAACATTCCCACTACTTCAATTTAGTATTGTACTAAAGATTCCAGCTAATACAATAATGTAATCAGGTTAAGAGAAAATGGGAACAAAGAAGCAATGAAGGTTTTACTCTGGGAAGAAGTAAAATTCTATTTGCAGAAGATATGGTCATTTATGTGCAAAATTGGATAGCCACATAAAAAATAATAAACTTATAAAAGTCTTTTGATTTATACCTCCTATCATATAAAAATTAACTTAAACTGAATCGTAGAAGTAAATGTAAAACTTTAAAAGTCATCCAGAAGAAAATATAACAGAAAACTCTTGTTAATCTCGGTATTAAAAAGATTTCTGAGGGAGTTGCAAATTAAAACAGTATTGAGGAAAAAAAAAGACAGTATTGAGATATTACTGCATCTATTAGAATGGCCAAAATCCAGAATGCTCACAACACCAAATGCCACCAAGAATTTGGAATATCAGAAATTCTCATGCATTGCTGATTGGATTGCAAAATGGTATAACCATGTTGGCAGGCAATTTTTGTTTCTTAAAAACTAAACAAAATCTTGCTGTGTGACCCAGAAATTGTGCTCATTCCTATTTACTCAAAGGAGTTAAAAACCACTGTTGCACAAAAACTTACACACAGTTGTTTAGAGCAACCTTATAACTGCCAAAACTTGGAAATAACCAGGATGTCCTTCAGTAGGAAATGGATAAACAAACTGTGGTACATTAGTGCTGAAAAGACATGAACTCTCAAGCCATGAAAAGCCAGAGGAATCTTATATGCATATTACTAAGTGAGAGAAACCAATCTGTAAGGCTACTGTGTGATTCTAACTAGATGACATTCTATAAAAGTAGTAACTGGAGATGGTACAAATGTCGGAGTTTGCCAGAGGTTGGTAGAAGGTAGAAAAAGCAGAGCACAGAGGACTTTAAGTGCACCCAAACTATTATGTACGATGCTATAGTAGTAGTTACATGTCATTTTACATTTGTCCAAACTCAGAATGCATAACACCCAGAGTGAGCCCTGATGTATGGCTTTTGGATGATTAAAAAAAAATGTGTCAGTGTAGTTTTATTAATTGTGATAAGGATAACACTCAGGTGCAAGATGTTGATAGTGGGAAAGGCTGTGCGTGTGTGCTTTAATAAAGTAGGTGAGTGTAACCAAGACAAGGACATTACATGAAAGCAAAGATAGCAGTTAATCTCATTCATGTTTCATATTTTAAAAATATATGATTTAAAAAAGGAAATGCCTTCTTCAGTGAGAAAACTCAATACTGTAAAAATGTCTCTTCACCCCAAACTGATTTTGTAGAGTCAATGCAGTCTTATTCCAAATGCAAATGTAATTTATTAGAAATTTGAAAGCCAAATTTACAGTTTATATGAATACGTAAGACCCAAATTATCCGGCATAATCTTGAGGAAGAATATGAAAGTACATGCTCTACTATATGTCAAAACGTATTGTAAAATTACAGCAGTAAAATCAGTGCTGTATTTCTGTAAGAACAGTCAAATAGATCAGGGGAGGTGAGCTCTATGATTTGTATAAGTCAACTTTGACAATTCTACCTTGCTTTTCACACTCATAAATCTTTAAGACAATGTACATTTTTTAAGAGTGGAGAAGGAGGAAAAGTACTAGGATTATTTGATGCAGGGATGACTCTTAATCATTAGTATTAATTGGCAAAAGCCTGGAGAGAGAATATAACAACTCTTACCAATGTAATTTAAAGATTTAGACCTAAAGGAACTAAGGGAATAGAAAGAGAACATGAAACAGAAGAATAATTAACAAAAACACTCTTTCCTGGCTATTAATATTAGCTTTGGTGAAAACTGGACCTTTAAAGAAGAAAATAGGAATATTGGCAGAGAATGAATTAAGATCAGATTTTCTGGTTGCCGAAAGCCTTCCCATGCTTCAGCGGCCGCTTTAGCCTACATATTTACTGGGAAAGTAAATCACTTATAACCATTGATTTCCTGCAGGCTGTGGAATCCAGAGGGTATTCTGTTAAAGGCCATTTTGTGAGGAGAACCTAGTGGAAGACTAATCCTTGCCAGCATGAATTCTCAGAATAAACCATTTGGGAGAGGGCAGGTCAAATCACTAATACTAGATAATGCTGATTTAAAGGGATTATTGGGGTTGTTGACTGATCCCAAGTGGCTCCAAGTTTTTATGAGTAGTCCCTTATGGGTAATAGGGAAACTAATCTGTCATAGTGGATAAGGATAAAGGAGTTCTCCACACCTACCCCAAGAGGAGAAACTCTCCCTCTCTAGCTACTAGAATCCATTTTCTGAAGAAGTAGAAATACCACAGTTGCTAGCCCCCCAGACTGGGTGTATGAAGGTGAGGATACACATCTAAGCTAAAGCTGTTAATGTAGATCATGATAGATGCTGTAATATGGCCAGCTCCCTGCTTCTCCACCAGTTTTGGGATCCTTGTGTAACCCTGTTAGTAAGTCCCAAGAAAATATTCAAGAGTAGTAACTCATTTGCTGGGTTAGTTATTCTGCCTGAAAAGGTGGGGGGTGGGTGTGTAGAGGAAGGTCTCATAGGAATATTTACTGTTTAGTCAGGGGAGATGTTAAATAGCGATTGAAAAATAAAACAAAAAGAGAAAACTGGATTTCCAGCAGAAAATACATTATCAAAATTTGGTACATAAGAGAGAGATTTTTTCCAACTATAGCTGTCAATTCTGGTGGCTATAACACATTACCATAGACTGAGTGGCTTAGACAATAAACGTTATTTCTCATATTCCTAGAGACTAGGAAGTACAGGATGAAAGTTCTCGGTAAGGGCTTTCTTCCTGGTTTACAGATGCATGCCTTGTTTTATTTACACATGGTAGAGAGAGAGAAGCAAGTGCCTTTGTCTTATTAGGCACTAATCCCATGATGAGGGCTCCACCCTTATGACCTCTTACCTTCCAAGACCCTGTCTTCAGATACTGTCACAGTGCAATTAGGGTTTCAAAATAGGAATTTGGGGGTGACACAAATATTCAGTCCATAGTATTCCACCCATGGTCCCCCACATGACACACTCATACTTCTTAAAGTTACCCATCAAATTAACCTTTAATAGTCAAGCTTAGGGCGCCTGGGTGGCTCAGTGGGTTAAGCCGCTGCCTTCGGCTCAGGTCATGATCTCAGGGTCCTGGGATCGAGTCCTGCATCGGGCTCTTTGCTCGGCAGCGAGCCTGCTTCTCTCCCTCTCTCTCTGCCTGCCTCTCTGTCTACTTGTGATCTCTCTCTGTCAAATAAATAAATAAAATCTTTAAAAAAAAATATTCAAGCTTATATAAATGTAATCCTATTATAACACTTGTAATTTAGAACAGAATACACATGAATATGGTGCTGAATTTGTGCTCTCTGATAAAGAAATAAGATCTAAAATGACCGAGAGAAGGGTTGTGATTTGACCATGCAGACCCTAGCAGGGAATCCAAAGCCTTTAAAAGCTACATGGGTGAGATGGTCTGGGGGTAGTGTGAAAAATTTGCAGGAATTACTAGTGGGCAGTGATCCCACAGGAGAGGAAGAGAGCATTCTTAGAGGGCCATACGTGAAGCCTACCGGGCAAACAGTGGTGGAGGGTATACTACAGAGTGGAAAATGTGTTTGGAGAATATATTCCGAGGTTCTGTTGCCCTTACTTGAATGCAAAATTAGAATTAATACTACTTGGAAAAGGGATGCTATCTATTTTAATTGGATGTGCTGGATGGGAATCTTTGTATTTCCCAGCACTTTTCTGTAGGAAAGTAAAGCAGTACAGAATTCTAAAAGTATAAGACCACTCTTTTTATTAAGGAAATGATTGAAGTCAGAGCATTAAATCCCATTCACTTATGGGATTTGACAATAGCCATTGGGGATATGTGGAGATTGTTCTCCTCATTACTTAAACCATAACCACTATAGTAAAGACTGTACAAGAAGTATGACTCACCAAAGATGATTGATATGCCATAATAGATTTAGCTAATGCTTTCTTTCAAATATCTGTTTGGAGTCCAGTATAATGCTATTTGCATCTTTGTATCTTTGTGGAATGGTCATATATATATATATATATATATATATATATATATATATATATATAGTTTTGACACAGGGATATTTAAATTCAAAGGCATACATTATCATTTAGTGTAATGACACCTGAACTTGATAACTATTAGGAGCAAGTTGGTTCCTTGCCTCATAGAAGAAAGGAATGCAGGAGAGTGTAAGTCTTCCGTATGACAAGTAATGTCTGGCTGATAAACGCAGCTGAAATATAAGGCTGGTCTAGTGTGTTACACTTGGAGGAATAAAATTTCCTGGAGAAAGCAGAGATATCCTGCCAACGGTGAGAAACAAATGACCATCTTTACTGACTTAGCCACTAACCAGGAAACTCCAAAACAGGTGGAACTTTTGGGTTTTTGGGAAATCACATTCCCCACTTAGACTTTATTAGTCCCACTGCACAAAGACAGCAGAAAGAAGGTAAATCTCGATGGACGCCTGAGCAAAAGCAAGCACTAAAAGAGCCACTTGAACTTCACCTTTTAGCACCTGGGTGGCTCAGATGGCTGAGCATCTGCCTTCAGCTCAGGTCATGATCTCCAGTTCCTGGGATTGAGTCCTTTGTTGGGAATGCCAGATCAGCAGGGAGTCTGCTTTTCCTCTTTCTGCTTCTCCCCCTGCTTGTGCTCTCTGTCTCTCTCTCTCAAATGAATAAATAAAATCTTAAAAAAAAAAAAAGAATAGAAAAGAAACCTCACCTTATTGCCAGCTGGTTTAGTAGTGTCTACAAGTTGGATATGCTGACCAGAGACTCTGGAAGAAATTGGAGACAGTGTTCAGTGGGAGTCATTAGGGATTTGAACTCAGAACCTGCAGGTGTCTCAAAAGATGCTGAGTCTTTTCTCAGACCCTTTGAAAGACAGTTGTCAGCTTGTTACCATAGACATTGGTGAAAAGTGACTCTAACAATGAATGACAACTGATAATCCTGGGACCAGAAATACCTTTAATGTTTTGGGTAATATCAGGAAGGAAAGAGAAGGAGTAGTTCAGTAAAAGTCACTGATAAAATGGAAATGCTATATTCAATGTGACAAGAATAAATTTAGGAGATGTACATGTATGTATAGCTTACTTCACTGGCTCCAAGGCTGAAAACAGAGCCCTCTGTGGATCTCCTACCTCTCCACCTCCCTATCACCTATCTCTATATGGAGTGATGTCAAACATCAGTTTGCTTGCTTCACTGGTGGGAGTTCCTAAATCTAGGATTGCTAGTAAATGCACACTGGCAATTGCACTTTGCCACAATACATCCTTTCATGATTTTGTGCGTTGGTTGGGTTCAGCTGGGCTGTGCTCTTGCTAGAGGTTTCACATGTGTTTGCAGACAAAACTGTAATGGGTTGCAGTAATCTGAATGCTTATTTATTTATTTTTATTTTTTATTTTTTAAGATTTTTAAAATTTATTTATTTGATGGAGAGAGACATAGCTAGAGAAGGAACACAGCAGAGGGAGTGGGAGAGGGAGAAGCAGCCCCCACCCCCGCCCCCGTAGAGCAGGGAGCCTGATGCAGGGCTTGATCCCAGGACTCTGGGATCACGACTGAGCCAAAGGCAGACACTTAATAACTGAGCCACCCAGGCACCCCTGAATGCTTATTTAGATAACTGGATTTGCAAATGGTTTCTTCCCTTATAGGTCTGGTGTCTTGGCTGAGTCATCTGGGACAATTAGGAGTGATCATTTATCTCTTAATTTGAGCGAGAGAGAGTATGAGCCCTGGGGAGGAGCAGAGGGAGAGGGAGAAGCAGACTCCCCACTGAGCAGGCGGCCTGATGTGGGACGTGATCCCAAGACACTGAGATCATGACCCGAGCCCAAGGCAGATGCTTCACCAACTGAGCCACCCAGGCACCCCAATTCCTGCTGCTTTTTTAAAAAAATAATTTTATTTTGAAACAATTTAACATGCAGTAAGGTTGCAAGAATTCCCAGACACACTTCACCTAGACACCCCATTCCACTTTTGCCAAACGCCCCTGTGATGTTCTTTGTAAAAAAAGGTCTGATTTGGGATAATGAGTTACACCCACTCACTATGGCTTTGATTCCCCCCTTTACCTGGAGCACTTCCTCCCTCTTTCCTGATTCTGATGCCCTTGATCTTCCTAAGGAAACAGAGAATGTGCCTGAGCCTGAGTCTGTCCTCCTGATCAGATTCAGGATATGCCTCTTTGGTGGGGTGATCACATTAGTGATGTCGTCTTCTTATTGTGACCTACTGGGGGATACGTGATATATATTTGTGCTATTACAGATGATAATGTCAGTCATTTGAGTAAGACAGCACCTGCGAGGTTTCTCTGCCCTAAAGGTTCCCCCCCTTTGTAATTAATAACTATTTTGTGGGGAATCACTTTAATCCACTGTTCCTTACCCCACAGTCACCCACGATGTTTATCACCCATTTATGTCTGTTGGCTGGATAACCTTAATCATTGCGAAATGGTCATTCTTTATTTTCACTATTCCTCTGACATTTATTAGCGGGCATTCTTTTGTAAGAGCTTTCTCTTCAATTTGTTTAATTGTATCTGTTTGGACTCATGGATTCATATTTTCTTCTATGGATTATAATCTATTATTGTCATTATTTATTTTGATGCTGAAAAAAAAAAACAAACCAAAAACCCTGAGCTTCTTCACATCATGACAGCCTTAGAGTAAGGAGACTTTCTGCACATTGACCAGCTTCCCTGAGAATATTCTAAGAGACCACAGCAGGATTTTCAAGATTTTCCTCTAACCTAACTCCAATCATGAAGTGTCACTTCTATTACATTTAATCTGGGCCAGCCCAAATTTAAAGAGGGGGGATACCTACACAAAGATACAAATGTGTACACTTCATTGGAGGCTGACTGAAGGCTTGCAGTCACAGTATACCTCGGGTTTGCAATAATTCATACCACTCCTACATGTAAGAGTTCAAAGGCCCTCAAAACCTCATCCTATAATAACACGAGGCTCAGGATTTAAGTCTAAAATGTTATTGTCCAAATAAGATTCGGGCATGAAAGAGTTTTCTCAGGTAGAATTCTGAATAAAATTTACCTCATCTAACACCTGGAGAATAAGGGGAAAACTGTCTAGAACCTACACCCCCCATCATACAATGTGATACATGGATAGGATAGACTATGGGAATGAGATATCCATAGGGAGCTCCCACATATTCTTGAGTATCTAGAAAGCCACACACATGTACAAGACAGTACATATGCCCAGGGAAGTGCACATGCTCGGCATAGACCTAAAAAAGCCCTGTGGTCTCACTTCTGGATGATCTTATGGTTGCGAATGAGCAGGAAGTGAAGCCTAAGTCAGAGTTGTAAACTTCCTGGCTGAGTGTTTAAGGCATTCCATCACATATATGCAGAGCACCTCAGCAAAGACTGGGAGACCTATTGGTTCTGGGCATTTAAGGAAATCTCTGTCCAACCATTAGCTTGACCACCAAGTTAGCAATCAGAGAATTCGGTGGCCACTCAGGATAGAAAGTACAGACTTCAGAGATTGAATTCAGAAAAGTCACAGGACAACTATTACAACAAATAGCAACAAAACAAACCTTGGGGAGATAATCCAATTCCCCTGTTAGTCATGGTGTATAAATCATTTTATATATTGCTATATTTGCGTTGTTAACTTTTTGTTGAGGATGTTTGCCTCTATATTTATAAGGGATATTGGTCTTTAGTTTCTTCTCTTGTGATATTTTTGTTTGGTTTGGTCTAAGTGTAGTGACCTCATAGAATTGTAAAGTGTGTACTTTCTGTTTTAGAAGAATTTTTGTTAAACTCCACTCCTAGTTCTATACACAGGAGAAATGAAAACATGTCCATGGGGGAAAAAATTGTTCAGGAAGAGCAACACTATTCACAGTAGCCCACAGATGGAAACAACCCAAATGGCATCAACTGATGAATGAACAAAAAAAAACCTTATATTCATATAATGTAAGAATATTCATCCATGGGAAGGAATGAAGTACGGATGTGTGATAAAACACAGGTGAACACTGGAGGTATGATAAGGAACAGAAGTCAGAAATAAAAGGCCACACATTATATGATTTATAAGAAATGTTCACAAGTGGTGAATATATACAGAAAGAAAACAGATTAGGTGTTGCCAAGGAAAGGCTTAGGGGGATGAGGAGTATCTGCTGATGGGTATGGGGTTTCTTTTTGTGGTGATGAGAATGTTCTGAAATTAAATATGAGCATAGTTATACAACTTTGTTAATATACTAAAACCACTGAATTGTGAACTTCAGAATGTTGACTTTATGGCATATAAAATCTATATAAAAAAATTCTCCATGTCCTCATATCAGGGAGATCATATGATAGTTGTCCTTCTCCAATTGACTTATTTCACTAAGCATGATACGCTCTAGTTCCATCCACGTCGTCGCAAATGGCAAGATTTCATTTCTTTTGATGGCTGCATAGTATTCCATTGTGTATATATACCACATCATAGATGAAAAAAAAAAAAATCCTTACAAGTCCCTTTGTCTAGCTTTAATGTTCTCTATCTGAGACCTTTCTGAAGTAGTAATGAAGGTAGAGCTTATAGCTCCATCAAAGATTTGTTTTTCACCCTGAAGGCATTTCTTACTTTGCAAGTATTTTTTGAGGAGAGACTGTGAAGAGAAGCAATCTTACTTTTTAATTTAGGAAACCATATTTTTTTATGTTCACTTTAAATTCTTTCAAAATTGAGCATTTCATTTTTATCATTCTTTTTTAATATTTTGTCATAGATATATGGAACATTCTAGATATTATAATTCTATATTTTCCTGGAAAATCTCCATGGATCCATGAATGTACTAGATGCTGTGTGTATTGGATACATGTGTTTTCATGTTGTAAGAGACAGTGTTGCGTGACTTCCTGCCATTACATAGAATGTGCTACTCTCCCGTCTCCAGTAGCATTGTCTTATCTGTCCTTCAGGCTCTAATGAATCATCTCCTCCAGGCTCATCTGTTTATACTAAAAGCGATCTTTGGGCTCTGGCAAGTCATGCTTACTGCTTAGTTTATTTATTTTTTTCCCATTTTATTTATTTTTTTCAGCATAACAGTATTCATTGTTTTTGCACAACACCCAGTGCTCCATGCAAAACGTGCCCTCCCTATTACCCACCACCTGTTCCCCCAACCTCCCACCCCTGACCCTTCAAAACCCTCAGGTTGTTTTTCAGAGTCTATAGTCTCTTATGGTTCGCCTCCCCTCCCCAGTGTCCATAGCCCCCTCCCCCTCTCCCAATCCCACCTCCCCCCAGCAACCCCCAGTTTGTTTTGTGAGATTCAGAATCATTTATGGTTTGTCTCCCTCCCAATCCCATCTTGTTTCATTTATTCTTCTCCTATCCCCCTAACCCCCCATGTTGCTTCTCCATGTCCTCATATCAGGGAGATCATATGATAGTTGTCTTTCTCCGATTGACTTATATCACTAAGCATGATACGCTCTAGTTCCATCCATGTCGTCGCAAATGGCAAGATTTCATTTCTTTTGATGGCTGCATAGTATTCCATTGTGTATATATACCACATCTTCTTGATCCATTCATCTGTTGATGGACATCTAGGTTCTTTCCATAGTCTGGCTATTGTAGACATTGCTGCTATAAACATTCGGGTACACGTGCCCCTTCGGATCACTACGTCTGTATCTTTAGGGTAAATACCCAGTAGTGCAATTGCTGGGTCATAGGGTAGTTCAATTTTCAACATTTTGAGGAACCTCCATGCTGTTTTCCAGAGTGGTTGCACCAGCTTGCATTCCCACCAACAGTGGAGGAGGGTTCCCCTTTCTCCGCATCCTCGCCAGCATCTGTCATTTCCTGACCTGTTAATTTTAGCCATTCTGACTGGTGTGAGGTGATATCTCATTGTGGTTTTGATTTGTATTTCCCTGATGCCGAGTGACGTGGAGCACTTTTTCATGTGTCTGTTGGCCATCTGGATGTCTTCTTTGCAGAAATGTCTGTTCATGTCCTCTGCCCATTTCTTGATTGGATTGTTTGTTCTTTGGGTGTTGAGTTTGCTCCAAATGGATGAAGGACCTCAATGTGAGAAAGGAATCCATCAAAATCCTTGAGGAGAATGCAGGCAGCAACCTCTTCGACCTCAGCCGTAGCAACATCTTCCTAGGAACAACGGCAAAGGCAAGGGAAGCAAGGGCAAAAATGAACTATTGGGATTTCATCAAGATCAAAAGCTTTTGCACAGCAAAGGAAACAGTTAACAAAACCAAAAGACAACTGACAGAATGGGAGAAGATATTTGCAAACGACATATCAGATAAAGGGCTAGTATCCAAAATCTATAAGGAACTTAGCTTACTGCTTAGTTTAAAAGTCAATGTCAAATTTTAGGATTATTTGCTCCAGCTCTTTGAAAAATACCGGTGGAATTTTGATCAGAATGGCATTAAAAGTATAGATTGCTCGAGGCAGTATAGACATTTTAACAATGTTTATTCTTCCAATCCAAGAGCATGGAACGGTCTTCCATCTTTTTTGTGTCTTCTTCAGTTTCTTTCATGAGTGTTCTGTAGTTCCTCGAGTACAGGTCCTTTACCTCTTTGGTTAGGTTTATTCCCAAGGTATCTTATGGTTCTTGGTGCTATAGTAAATGGAATCGATTCTCTAATTTCCCTTTCTGTATTTTCATTGTTAGTGTATAAGAAAGCCACTGATTTCTGTACATTGACTTTGTATCCTGCCACGTTACTGAATTGCTGTATGAGTTCTAGTAGTTTGGGGGTGGAGTCTTTGGGGTTTTCCATATAAAGAATCATGTCATCTGCAAAGAGAGAGAGTTTGACTTCTTCCTTCAATTGGGATACATTTTATTTCTCTTTGATGTCTGATTGCCATTGCTAGGACTTCTAATACTGTGTTGAACAAGAGTGGTGAGAGTGGGCATCCTTGTCGTGTTCCTGATCTCAACGGGAAGGCTGCAAGCTTTTTCCCACTGAGGATAATATTTGCTGTGGTCTTTCATAGATAGATTTCATGAAGTTCAGGAATGTTCCCTCTATCCCTATACTTTGAAGCGTTTTAATCAGGAACGGATGCTGGATTTTGTCAAATGCTTTTTCTGCATCAATTGAGAGGACCATGTGGTTCTTCTCTCTTCTCTTATTGATTTGTTCTATCACATTGATTGATTTGCGAATGTTGAACCAACCTTGCAACCCAGGGATGAATCCCACCTGGTCATGGTAGATAATCTTTTGAATGTGCTGTTGGATCCTGTTTGCTAGGATCTTGTTGAGAATCTTTGCATCCATATTCATCAGTGATATTGGTCTGAAATTCTCCTTTTTGGTAGGGTCTTTGCCTGGTTTGGGGATCAGGGTAGCAAATAATCCTAAAATTTGTATGGAATCAGAAGAGACCCCGAATTGCTAAGGAAATGTTGAAAAACAAAAACAAAACTGGCAGCATCATGTTACCCGATTTCAAGCTTTACTACAAAGCTGTGATCACCAAGACAGCATGGTACTGGCATAAAAACAGACACATAGACCAGTGGAACAGAGTGGAGAGCCCAGATATGGACCCTCAACTCTGTGGTCAAATAATCTTCGACAAAACAGGAAAAAATATACGATGGAAAAAAGACAGTCTCTTCAATAAATGGTGCTGGGAAAACTGGACAGTGATATGTAGAAGAATGAACCTCGACCATTCTCTTACACCGTTCACAAAGATAAACTCGAAATGGATAAAAGACCTCAATATGAGATAGGAATCCATCAGAATCCTAGAGGAGAACATAGGCAGTAACCTCTTCGATATCAGCCACAGCAACTTCTTTCAAGATATGTCTCCAAAGGCCAAGGAAACAAAAGCGAAAATGAACTTTTGGGACTTCATCAAGATCAAAAGCTTCTGCACAGCAAAGGAAACAGTCAACAAAACAAAAAGGCAACCCACGGAATGGGAGAAGATATTTGCAAATGACCGTACAGACAAAAGGTTGATATCCAGGATCTATAAAGAACTTCTCAAACTCAGCACACACAAAACAGATAATCATACCAAAAAATGGGCAGAAGATATGAACAGACACTTTTCCAACGAAGACATACAAATGGCTATCAGACACATGAAAAAATGTTCATCATCACTAGCCATCAGGGAGATTCAAATTAAAACCACACTGAGATACCACCTGACACCAGTTAGAATGGCCAAAATTCGCAAGACAGGAAACAACATGTGTTGGAGAGGATGTGGAGAAAGGGGAACCCTCTTACACTGTTGGTGGGAATGCAAGTTAGTGCAGCCACTTTGGAGAACAGTGTGGAGATTCCTCAAGAAATTAAGAATAGAGCTTCCCTATGACCCTGCAATTGCACTGCTGGGTATTTACCCCAAAGATACACTACAAAGATGTAGTGAAAAGAAGGGCCATCTGTACCCCAATGTTTATTGCAGCAATGGCTACGGTCGCCAAACTGTGGAAAGAACCAAGATGCCCTTCAATGGAGGAATGGATAAGGAAGATGTGGTACATATAAACAATGGAGTATTATGCCTCCTTCAGAAAGGATGAATACCCAACTTTTGTAGCAACATGGATGGGACTGGAAGAGATTATGCTGAGCGAAATAAGTCAAGCAGAGAGAGTCAAGTATCATATGGTCTCACTTATTTGTGGAGCATAACAAATAACATGGAGGACATGGGGAGATGGAGAGGAGAGGGAGTTGAGGGAAACTGGAAGGGGAGATGAACCATGAGAGACTATGGACTCTGAAAAACAACCAGAGGGTTTTGAAGGGGCGGGGGGAGGGGGGTGGGAGGTTGAGAAACCAGGTGGTGGGTAATAGGGAGGGGCACATACTGCATGGAGCCCTGGGTGTGATGCCAAAGCAATGAACACTGTTATGCTGTAAATAAACAAACAAAAAAAATTAAAAAAAAAAGTCAATGTCAAATGTTTTAGGTTTGGGTACTTTGTCCCATTTCCAGGTACCCAATTTTATCCTAGTTTATCTATTACTGTGTAGCAAAAATGCCTAAAGCTAAAAACAAACAACAATTTGGGATGTGAGAAAATCAGGTAGGGCTTCTCTAGGTGAATCTTTTGTTCCCCATGTCAACTGAGAGCATTCGCTGGTACTTCTTGGGTTGGCCTGGAGGGTCTGAGATGGAAAAAAGGGCTGGCTAGCTGGGCAGTTTTTTGGAAAAAAGCATCTCCATAAGCTAGCTTGGGCTTCCTCACAATGTGAGTAATGACAAGTCATCAAACCTTTTCATGGCGCCTGGCCCCCGGTAGGATTCCAAGAGACCAGAATGGAAACTTCAATATATTTTTCTGAATGGGCCTCATGGTTCACATGCTATCACTTCTGACACATTAAATTCTCTCTGAGAAAATCTTAAACAAATCCAGATTAAAGGTTAAGCATAAGAAAAGCCTGTGAATAGTGGGAACTGTGTTTCATTTGGGAAGTGGGCAGATTTATGAAGACAAAATTTTTTCATAGATAATTACTTGTGTTTAAAATTCCATGTTGTCTTATGGATATATATGTGCATAGATATATCACTTCCTAGAGCTAAACTTCCAACTTCCTCTACATTTGGCAGCTGACCATCCTTTGGTTCCTTTGAACAATCTATACCATACCCATTTTTTTTTTCATATTTCTGGTGTGATGAGGATCAATCAAAAATTAAAGTAAGTCACATGTTATTTATTCCAGTTCAAGCCGTAGGTTCTCTTTAACATTTAAGTAACATTTTGCTTTGTTTTGTTTGGTTTGGTTTTTTTGAATCAGCCTTAGGGGGAAAAAATTTTAGCTTCCTAAGTGTACAGAATCCTATAAGATCCAAACAGTTCATTTGAAAGATTCCTTTTCACCCCAACTTTAAGTGTAGCAAATTTTCTTTGTTATAAATAATGTAACAAAACAGAGCTTCAGTATAACCTTTTTCATCAACTAGCCTTGTGCATTGTCGTTTTTGTACAAAAACAAAACAAAACAAAACAAAAAACCAGGTTGTGTAATCATTTGAAAAAAGGTCACTTGTCTTATACACAGTGATTTTTGGTGTTGTTTGGTTATTTTCTTTTTTTCAAGCATTGTCACATCTGACCTTCAGCTTGGAGGTAACTTTTGGCCTTTTGCTGCTACTGTTTCACTAAATACCTTTAAAAACAAATGGAAGGATGTTGCAAAAGCTGGTATGTTTAGGGAAGGGTAGTCATAGAAATGCAGTGCAAAAAATATAAGAGAAAGATGGTAAGGTGATTATGTATTATCTTATTTTCTAAATATTTCCTGGATGGCAGAAGATATAAAAACAGAACTTACTGAATGTTTCTATCAGATCTTTATTAGTGGCCACGATTTTGTGAGTTTATTGTTGTTTGCTTTGTTTTATTTTTGTGAGTGAATTACAGTGTTTTAAAAAGTCTTGGTGGGGAAGGAAAGCTGAGAATCTGCATATGAGTAGCTATTACTACATGCAAGTACTCATGCTTCAGAAGTATATAATATCTTCACAAGTATATAATATCTTCACAAGTATATAGTATCTTCAGACGTCTAGGTGGACAGATTTCACAAGTCCCAATTTTCATAAAAGAGAGAGAAGTGGTGACTAACTTTTATTAAGAGATCAGTGTCATCTAAAGATAGAGACACAATATGAAACAGATAAAACAAGCCTTAACAGTAGGTTTTTCTTGGGCCACTAAAAGAAACTTACAGATCTGGTACTGAAAAGCTAGACTTTTAAATAAACAAACAAAATTTTTTTTTAAAAAAAAAGCTAGATGTAAGAAAGTAAGTATATGGGTTATAAAAGTTTTGATCTGAAACTGTTACTTCTAAATTTAAAAGGAAACACAAGCAAGAGTTGTATTTTCATTTATAGGTAGTATCTACAAATCCTTTCTTTACATATCTGCATAAAAAATTGCTCCCAAACTTAATATCTTAAAAAAACATCCATTATCTGATATGTTTGGTGAGCCAGAAATTTAAGAATGGCTTAGCTGGATAGTTCTAGTTCAGGATCCCTCATGGAATTATAATCAAGATGTTGGTCATGGTTGCAGTCATCTGAAGTGTTGATTGGAATGGGAAGATCCACGCTTAAGATCATTTGTGTGATTGCTGGAAGAGGTCTTGGTTGCACACCAGTTGGGCCTCCGGGCAGTGTAAAATGGCACCTGGCTTCTTGCAGAAGGAGGGAGAGACATTACGCAAAAGGGAAGCTGTGGCATTTTTTATAACCTACTTCATAAATGATATGCCATTATTATGGCATTTTATATTGGTGACAGACGCAGACCAACATTGATGTAGTGTGGGAGAAGACTATAGAAGCTGTGAGTACATGGAGGGGAGTGAGTCCGTGGGAGACATCTTGGGGTTAGCCATCACAACCTTAAATAAGATATTTACCACAATACATCTTGAAGCAGACTGAAATGTCTTTCTAAAATCTCTATTTTATTCAATTTGTTTTGCTATAAATATGATAAATAATTTAAAGATCTATTATGACAGATATAAAGCAAATATCTAAATATATACAGGTCTATATATATATATTTATGTGTATGTGTGTTTGTTTATGTTGTATGCTCTTCAGTCTGGTTTTTTTTTTTAAGATTTTATTTATTTATTTGACAGAGAGAGATCACAAGTAGGCAGAGAGGCAGGCAGAGAGAGTGAAAGGGAAGCAGGCTCCCCGCTGAGCAGAGAGCCCGATGCGGGACACGATCCCAGGACCCTGAGATCATGACCTGAGCCGAAGGCAGCAGCTTAAACCACTGAGCCACCCAGGCACCCCCAGTCTATTTTCTTTATGTAGTTTCCTCTTTCTTTTGTTCACAAAAAGAAAAAGGAAATTCTTGCTATATAAATTTTTACATCTCAGTGGGAAGTCATAAATTATTACTTGGTTAATAATTATACTTTATGAAAATCATTCCTTAAAATTAGGCAGCTCTTTAAAAATGATACATGTTTATATTATTTTCTGGATGAAGTGACAAATAGTGGCTTGAATTTTTCTCTGGCATGCATAAAAATATTCTAATATAACATCATTGCAAATAACATGTATTTTAATATACAGTTATATTTTAAGTGATAATCTTCTCATATTAAACCAAACAGTGATTGATAGGACATTCATCATGGACAATCAAACACATGTATTTTTATATATCTTTTTCCTAATCTTTTCAACAATTAGCTATTTAATAGTGTACCTCTTAATTTAAAAATACCATGGAGATAAATACAGTGTTTTCTCTGAGGGATGATTCTGTGCAATTTGGTTGAATTGTAGGGTATGACAAATTAATTTTAAGCTAGCATGTGTCTGAGTTGATTAGTTTATACATTCTATCACTGTATTTTACGTATTTTAATTAACCATAAAATGCCAAGAGCTCACCGCTTTCCTTAATTTTGAAATAGTTTACAGGTGACATTAAAATGTATCTTAAAGAGTAGTTCTTTTTTGTTGTTGTTTTTTCATGAAATCAGTTCTTGGGCATCCTTTTTTTTTGGTCTCAAATTATCATTTAGCAATAATTTAAATTATAGTGGGAACTTATGACTTAAATCTTAGCTGTTAGGTATTATTTACCTTTTATCACACATATTATCATTCCATTCCTCAAATTTGATAAGATTGGTTTAAGTGTTTACTGGGGTTAAGTGGTCTGTCATTACTGAGAAATAACTATTGAAATAGACTCCTGATTCAGTTTCCAGGAGCTACTTTTTCCTTCTCTCATATTGAGGGCCATTTTATGGAAATAAAGTTAATGTTCATACTATTGACTCATAGTCTTCCTTTGTGAAAATATATCTTAGTAGGAAGTTTACTTTTGTATATAAATGTATTGAGTTAGAATTCTACTTATTTATTTGCATACTTACCCATGTAAGGAATAAAAATTAATGCAGAACTGCATTAAATAAAACTTATTTTTAGAATTAATTCATTTTCTCCAAAATATTTCTTTAAGAGAATTAAGATACCTCCGATAACCAAGTTATTCATGTTGAATGTACAGGGTGGCACACACAGCATTTAATCAGATAAGTATATAATTTTTAGTACACATGTAAAAATAACTGTCTAAATAATCTATATTGAAATTTAGTTATTTGAACAAGGACAATTTATTCTTTTTTTTTCATTTTATTTATTTTTTCAGTGTTACAGTATTCATTCTTTTTGCACAACACCCAGTGCTCCATGCAAAACGTGCCCTCCCCATTACCCACCACCTATTCCCCCAACCTCCCACCCCTGACCCTTCAAAACCCTCAGGTTGCCCCAACCTCCCACCCCTGACCCTTCAAAACCCTCAGGTTGTTTTTCAGAGTACATAGTCTCTTATGGTTCGCCTCCCCTCCCCAATGTCCATAGCCCGCTCCCCCTCTCCCAATCCCACCTCCCCCCAGCAACCCCCAGTTTGTTTTGTGAGATTAAGAGTCATTTATGGTTTGTCTCCCTCCCAATCCCAATGAAAAAAGGACATTTATTCTTTTAAAGACTATTAAATTGTCAGCCACTTAGAAAATGATCTTCCCATCAAAACATTTCTGGAGTGAATTTTTTTAATGCATATGGAAATGAGAATAGACCAATTGAAAGCCATGCTGAAAAGAAGTTGCAGAGACAGAAATAGTCATTTTAATTTTCATCAGGGTTTTCAAAACATCCAGAATATCTATTGTAGAAATATCTCCAATGGGGGAAAAGAATAAATTTTCCAGTTTAAAATTACTTCTACTTATCCATGAAATCTACTTGTCCATGAAAGGTGCTCTCACGTACATCAAACAGACATTTTTCATTCTTCCTCGCACATGACCTTCCGTTCTGCCAGGCTGCCTCCTCCCCACCTGAGACTCCCGTAGCATCCATATTACAACTCAGCATTTCCTTTGCCATAAAGTGTTTCCCTCATTGTTCTCAGCTCCAATTTTACAAGTTGTTTTTCTGAGTAAAGGCCCATTTCATTTTCACCGTAATTCTTTAAGGAAACTGGCTTTTGGTTAAGTTTTAATTTTATGTCCACTCTATTGTTATCCATGCTTTCTGATCCTTCTAAGTTTAGAGTAAGAAAAGAAAGAAATTGTCCTATGCTCTCTGAAAGGTGGCAGGATTTTAGAACTGACATACTTTGGGTCCTTTCGTGGTTTCTCTGGAGGCATCCTGTGCCGGTGGTATGGTGTGGTTCCTCCCGGTGGATGAATCTGTCTCTTGGCTGACTTTCATCCCCATCCAGGGACCTTCCACCTTTCACCTTACCCTACCCCCTTAGCTTTCTAGGAGGCCTTTTGCGCAGAATACAAAGCAACACTGTGCTGTTTTGTTTTGTTTTTCCTGTGTAGCCTGTGTACAATGCACAGAAATGTTCCAGCATCTTTGCTTGGATGGACTCTGGGAATGGAGTAATTCTCAGGCCTTTTGTCTGATGCCACAGTGGCTTCTGCCAACCTTTTGTTCTTGAGAGTACTGGGGCAATGTTCCACCTGTCTCCACACTGTTCCACCTCTCTCCACACCTAGTGCTCTAAGTGGTTGTGCTAAAACCCTTTTCTCAAGAATTCCAAATAAAAGGCAGCATTCCCTTCCCTTTTCCCGGGGAAGCCTGAGCTTTTACTTCTCACTGAAGGAATATTCTTTAGGGGAACCCTGGTGGCTCAGTTGGTGAAGGTTCTGACTTGGTTTCAGCTCAGGTCATGATCTCCAGGTCGTGAGGTCCAACTCTGAGAGGAGGAGTCCTCTGCTTGAAGATTCTCTCTCCCTCTCTATCTGTCCTTCCTCCTACTCTCTCTTTCAAAAATAAATTTTTTTAAAAAAGAATTATTCCTTAAAAATACTATCTCTCAACCTCCATTTTCCTCATCCTTTCATACCTTTGAGAGTAAGGCATTTCTATGGTTATTTAACATCTAGTTTACTTTCTCCTAGAGTTTTTTGTGTCTTACCATATAACTTACTTTGGAATGTGACTTGTCTGACATCTTTATTTTAGCATTTGATTATAGTAAATGAAAAAAAAATTGATGAATAAAGGAATATCTAAATTTATTTCCTAATTCCTTCTTGTGTGAATTTCTCCCACCGTTTCTCTTTATGAAGCAATAAACAGAAGGATTTTCAGGTAGTGCTAATGATTTTCAGAATCTGTTAATCTCCTTTAAGACTAAAGCTGCCATAGCAAGTTCACAGGAGCTCAAGGAGCAATGTTTGAAGTGAGCTTGTGGATATGGAGTTAGGAATATGTACTAAAAACTCAGGAATCCTTGAGCTGACATGGAAGAGTATAGAATTTATATTCATAGACTTTCCCCATTTTCACTTTTCATCATTAATATTAACTAGTCTATGCTACAAAAATATTTCAAGAAAGTACAGAAAAATATTACACTTTAATGAGCAATTTTAAAGTCAACGTAAAATTTAACGAAGCATAGCCGTTGTAACAAAGTTTAAGTTATTCAACAATAGTCTCCAGTATTATTATTAACATCGCCATCATTGTCCCAATTCGAACTGGATGTGTAAGTATCAGAACATACTAGATGCAAAAACATGAGTTAATGTATCTGGAACAGGCATCTGTTTATTTAGTTTTTCCCCTTATAGCCATATTAAGATACTTCAGTTCATTCATGGTTCCATTTATTTGTTTTGTTTTGTTTTTTTTAAAGAAAGCAGATTAAACTACATAATTTGGGGTCTGTTATCTACATAGTATGACTGTAAATTTAAATGAAAATTCTGAAAAAAAGGTTCCCATTACTGATCCCATGTCAGACATTCATCTAAGTGCTTTGATCGCATCACCCCATCTAATTCCACAAATCTATGAGTTACTAGTACTATTTCCATTTTACACGAGGAAACTGCACTCACATATGGTTGAGTAGGGAAGTAGGATCTCACACTTGTTTTACATGTGGGCATAGCACATACTCCTAATGACTACAATGACCATAATGATTGCCTATAACATTTGTAGTTAGTTCAGAGACACTTCATATTAATGTCAGCGTGTTATAAGGATTTTTTAAAAACTGAATTTATACGAAATCATCTTACCAAATTATGCAGATCATTTTTACTTTTTAGCGCCAAGTAGAATTTATATGATCAGACATTTATATATCTATACACATAGGTGTAGGAAAACAGGCCCGGACCACATATTTCTCTCATTCATTTTTTTTAAATTCAAGGTAGAAAAAGTTGAGCTGTTCTTTTTTAAAAGTGAAATAAATAGACATATTAATCAAATACCGAAATTCCCTGTAATTATATATACATTGGTTCCATTAACATTAATGAGAAATAAAAGTCTGGGGGAATATGACTTAGTTAAGATTGTACAAATGAAAAGTTAGGTTCTATTTCAATCATTTGAGCTAAGAGAGTTTACAGGGTTCTAATAGTACCTGCAACATTTACATCAGATCTGAATCATGTTTCGTTCTGGTATATAAAGCAGGGAAGCTAATGTAATACTGTAGGGGAAAAATCCACATAATGAGTGATCAAAGAGCCTAAAGGGCTCCTATTATATGTCTTAGGTTTCATTTTACCTCTCATTTATGTGTAGCAATGAGGTGTGAAAATTGTGCTTTGGTTGTCTTAAGTATCGGTAAACTGCATCACACCACACTTCTTTACTATTTAATGGGGATGAGTGAGATTCACTTTACAATTAATTCCTGCATTTAAATGAAAAAGATAATATCCAAATGGTGTTATACTTCCTGTTGGAATGAGGTTTTTCCAGTGAATGATTCACTAGTTCTTTCAAGTCTAGTTAACAATAACGTCTTTTTGTAAGATTTTTTTTTTTTACATTGAAGAGCTTTCCAAGTACATTTTTGTACAAACTGTATTCAATAAATATTAAATTATCTCATGGAATATATTTTCGCTGGAGTGATAGGTAGCCAGACCAATATCTAGTGATAGTGTTTCTAAGATCTAGTTTAGGGGTAATGTGAAATTGTTACCCCATAAAGGACTAACCAAATGCAATTTTTAATACTGCCATTACTAAACGAAGTTCTTTGCCATGTCTAAATTCCTAGAATTCACAGGTTATTAAATGTATGGTTTAATGACTCATTTCAAAGGAGGTTAATTTAATAGATTTTTGCTAAGTCAGTGAGTGGTCCTAAGAAAATTTTCTTAAAGATTGTACTTATTTGAGAGAGTGAGCATGTCCCTGGGGGAGGGGCAGAGGAAGAGGGACAAACAGACTCCCCACTGAGCAGAGAACAGGATGCAGCCAGATTCCAGGACCCCAAGAACATGACCCAAGCTGAATGCAGATGCTTAACAAACTGAGCCACCCAGGTACCCAGAAAATGAGAATTTCAGTGACTTTATATCTGGCCATTGTTATGGATGGCATGTTTATCCCTCCCTACCTCTTGCCCCCCCAGTCATATGTTGAAATCTCAGTATTATTGTGTTTGGAGATGGAGCATGGGGGAAGTGGTTAGGTTTAAATGATGTCATGATGGGACTAATACCCTTCTAAGAATAGAAAGAGACTAGAGGTCACTCTATAGGCCCAGTGTGGACATGGTTATCTATACCCAGGAACTGGGCTCTCTTAGGACACTGGACCTGCTGGTACCTTGATCTGGATTTCCTAGACTCTAGTATTATAGATAGAAATGTCTGTTGTTTAACCCACCCAGTCTATGGTTTTTCTGTCATAGCTCTTCAAACTGACTAAAATAATCAACTTCCTTTTACTTCTGGATTAGATTGCTTTTCTTCCATTCCACTATGTTGGCAAAAATATTTATTTAGACCTTGAGAATTCAGAGTATTAATCAATCTCTATCATAATTCTTTTTTTTGGGGGGGGAGTTTTATTTATTTTTTAGTGTTCTAAAATTCATTTGTTTATGCACCACACCCAGTGCTCCATGCAATACATGCCCTCCATAATACCCACCAACAGGATCACCCAACCCCCACCCCCAACTCCTCCAAAACCCCCAGTTTGTTTCTCAAAGTCCACAGTCTCTCATGGTTCTTCTCTCCCTCTGATTCCCCCCCAGTCACTTCTCCTCTCCATCTCCCAATGTCTTCCATGTTATTCCTTATGCTCCACAAGTAAGTGAAACCATGTGATAATTGAGTCTCTCTGCTTGACTTATTTCACTCAGCATAATCTCTTCCAGTCCCGTCCATGTTGATACAAAAGTTGGGTACTCATCCTTTCTAATGGAGGCATAATACTCCATTGTATATATGGACCATATCTTCTTTATCCATTCATCTGTTGAAGGGCATCTTGGTTCTTTCCACAGTTTGGGGACTGTGGCCATTGCTGCTATTGAACATTGGGGTACAGATGACACTACAGACAAAGGGCTGATATTCAAGATCTATAAGGAACTCCTCAAACTCAACACACACAAAACATAATCACATCAAAAAATGGGCAGAAGACATGAACAGACACTTCTCCAAAGAAATACAAATGGTTATCAGACACATGCAAAAATGTTCATCATTAGCCATCAGGGAGATTCATATCATAATTTCTTTAAAGAAACTCAAAGAAGTCAGTGCAGGAGTAATTACAGGAGTAATACAGAGTGGTACCATCTCTTTTCCCAAGAAGACAGTTCTATTTATTCATTCACACAAACAACTTTTTGAGATTGTATTTGAACCAAGTGCTTGCTTGCTTGCTTTTTATGATGGAGACTTCTAAAAGGTTAAAAAGCTTATCTCTGGGCAGTATTATTAGTAATTCCATTTCTATTTTTGCTTCATTCTCTTCTATTTTTCAACGTGTGGCTGTAATGAAATATTGTATATAATCTCGTACATGCTAACACAGGCATATAACTTAGGACACAGATTTGCAGCAGGCTGAAAGAGGGTTCTTTTGTATTCATCTGAATTTAAAGGTATAATCAGAAATGTTAGGGCACCCGGATGGCTTGTTTGGTTAAGCGACTGCCTTCAGCTCAGGTCATGATCCTGGAGTCCCTGGATTGAGCCCCACATTGGGATCCCTGCTCAGCGAGGAGTCTGCTCCTTCCTCTGCCCCTCCCCTCTCTTGTTCTCTCTCTCATCCTCTCTCTTTCAGATAAATAAAATCTTAAAAAAAAAAAAGAAATATTTGTAAGACTTTAAAGTGATAACATTAAATTTAACTGATGTTTGGAATTACTGACTTTCTTATCTCACTGCTCCATACTTTCTCATGTTATGTCAAAATGACTTGATTTGAAAGAATATTTTCCTTGTCAAAGAAGTGGCTTTTTGGTCAGGTGTCAAAGAAGTAAGTTCATTGTAAGAGGAATCAAAATTATTTTTCCTAGACTTTTCCTTCAAAGATCTTGCAGACTTCTTATAATCTTAAATTTTGTGAAATGCTTTTAAATTCTATTGCTCAAAATATATAAGATTCCATCTCTAAAAAGTCTGAAACCCCCACTGCAAAAAATAATATATGTATTTGAGCAGTCTTCACTAATAATAATTCCTCATATTTTGATGAACTTACTGGACCAATAAAAAGTCATTATATTCCGGTCTAGTGAATAAGTAGAGTTATCATTCTGCAAAGAATGATTTTTGGCAAAATTGTGAAATGGTAATAAAACGTTCTTTTCTCAATTGCTCCATGGGCAAATTTTTTATTAGAGTAAGAAATGTTACATTTTAAAATATTAAACAGTTTTGCACAAAGATCTTCAGAAATAAATAGATGCTCTCATCTTCATCAAAACATCTATTGTAGGGACAGCTGGGTGTCTCAGTCAGTTAAACAACTGCCTTCATCTCAGGTCATGATCCCAGGGTCCTGGGGTGAGTTCCGCTTCGGTCTCTTTGTTCAGCCGGGAGCCTGCTTCTCCCTTGTCTGCTCTGCCTGCTGCTCTCCTTGCTTGTGCATTCGCTCGCTCTCCCTGACAAATAATAAAAATAAAAAATCTTAAAAAACAAAACAAAAAACAATAAATTTACCATTGTTTAGTCAACACTTGGGAATAAATCATAATAAATGGTATATTGCTCCACTTTTTTCAGAAAGACAAAGAAAAAGTTGATTTTTTTCCTCATCTTCTAACACACAGTTGATGTAATGAGTCTATGTCTTTGAATCAGTCACCTCCTAAGCTCAAACTGTGCAGTTTTTCTCTAAATATTAATCGCTATTATATATAATATACTAATTATGCTATGCCAACATATACAAATAATTTAGGAAGATTATAAAATACATTAAAATGGCTAGTTAAAATAAGTTCTCTAGGACTTCCTATTTGGTGGCATTTTGTTTTCTCTCACAAATTATTCAAGAACCTTCTTCTAACATTTTGCCACCTTCTCTTCCAGGCCCCTGGTCACCTGAATATTGTACTTTTTCTTTCTATAAACATTATAAATACACTTTTCTTTATAGATAACTTGTGTCCACCCTCTATCTGAACCTCTTATATTTTTAGATTTAATATTCTCTGTCTGGACTATCCATAGGTGATAACAAAGTGCACAACATGTAATGCTTTGTATTTCTGCTGAAATCCAGTGTGAATCATGTGCGTTGATAACTGGTGTGGTGACATGAGCCTTTGCTCCACTGACAGTGTCTAGTAGAGTCCCTAGCAACTGACTTCCATGCATGATTTTTGGTTCTTCTATAAACTAATCTTCTTAAATTTATTTATTTTTTATTTATTTAATTTTTTTCTTTCTTTAGCAGGCTCCCTGCTGTGCAGAGATCCCAATGCAGGGCTCGATCCCAGGACCCTGGGATCATGACCTGAGCTGAAGGCAGAGGCTTTAACCCACTGAACCACCCAGGCACCCCTGAATTTATTTTTTTAAAGAAGGAAGAGAGCTTTGATTCTTTCTTAATATGGCCATAAAATGAGAAGTAAAGGTTAACTACTATAAACTGCAGGTACTTTTGAAATTGTTTACATTAACTCCAATAAACCATTAAATTTGTTTCCTACTTTAGTTCTCTAGAACATACTATTTAGCTTAGGAGCTCAGTCCTTACAAGAATAGGATATTTGGGGCTCTTTTAGGGTTCATTTCTTTATCTTCAGATGAAAATGCTCTCCTTGTGGCCATCTAATAAGTGAACCACACCTGTGTGTACTTAGATGGTCCCTGAGTGGATCCTTGAAAGAGCCTTTATTGTGATTCTGACCAAGTAGCACCTATCTCAGTTGCTTTCTCATCTTTTTTGATGTGATCCATGTTCCGTTTCCTTTTCCTGAAAAATTATTTCTTTCAATAACTAATTTTTTCGATAAAAATTTCTTTCAATAACTAATTTCATCATGAAATTAACTATACCCTGAAACTGATTCTGAATATATGGTTTTTTTTTTTTAAGATTTTATTTATTTATTTGACAGAGATCAAAAGTAGGCAGAGACTCAGGCAGAGAGAGAGGGGGAAGCAGGCTCCCTGCTGAGCAGAAAGACTGATGCGGGGCTCAATCCCAGGACCCCGAGACCAAGACCTGAGCTGAAGGCAGAGGCTTTAACCCCCTGAGCCACCCAGGCGCCCCCTGAGAATATGGTTTTAAGCTGGATTCAATGGTCCTGATGAAAATGCCTGAAACAAAAGGGATGAGGAACATAAAGTTATTGCTTCTAGAGAACACTTTTTTTCCCCCTTTTACTTCCATATGGTATAAAAATAAAGGTGTAAAAAACTTATCTCAGGCAGAAAATTTTGCTGATTAGGGAAGAAAGGGTTCTACCTGGGGACTTCCATGGAGTGTGCCCCCTTTTCTCCCCTCCACAGGTGAACAAATCTAGTGTCTGTGAAAAAGCAACAATAGTGATAGTGGAGATACATAGTAATAGCATTGTTCATGAGTTTTATGACATTAGAAAGCTCATGTTGGCAGAATTGTCCCTATGGATATAAAAAATTGTGAGCTGTTAGTCATACTTAAATTTTCCCACAAATTAGCATAAGGGTTTGATACTAGTGGTAAACATAATTAACACTGGAGAACCATTTAAATAAAGTCGCTATAACTGCCATTATTTATCTGCAAAGCTGGAGGCTGTGATATTAAAACACGTACTATATCTACTTTTAAAAGAATTGTGAATAATAATCAAAAACACTCCAAAAATAACAAAAGCATAGAAATACAGTAAAGGAAATAAATTTTAACTCCAAAAAGTTATTGTACATATGCAAGTATTATTTATGTGACAAAGTGATGTTTTGAATAGAAAAAGTCAATGCATATAATTGAGACTCTGCAATTCAAGGGTTGAATTAAATATAGTATTTCTTACACACAAGAATTGTACGCCATTATGTTTCCTATCTTGTACCCTGTGTTTCAAACACAATTTTAATTGTCTTGATTGAATTACAGAAATTAAATATGTGTACATACTCTTGAGACATATTTGTAATATTGTTTACATGTGCAGAAAGACATATTTGAACAAACTTGTAAAATAAAGGTTTTAAAATATTTTTGGCAGTGGCACTTTTTTTTTTCAAATAAAATCTTGTTTTTGAAATCAGTATACTGAAATGAAAATAACAGATCTATTGAAATATTGCCTGATCCACTTTTCCTCTGATCTTCCTCCTCATGGTGAGGATCTCCCAGAACTTTCAGATCTGGAACTCAGTTTGAAAGCCCCTTTCCAGGTACATCTTTGAAAACAAAACCGATCACAACTACAAAGTCCCAACAGCTGACTTACTCACACCGAGCTTTTGCCCAGGGTCTGTTAGTTAGTAAATATTTACTGAACCTTGGGCCCTTTAGCAGAATTCAAAAAGCAGGAAAGAAGAAATGGCAAGTGAGTAACGGCATTAACTCCAGTGGAGCTGGGCACAACGTTAGGCCCTAATCCGAATGAGATAAAAATACCAAACAGACCTCTCAATTGATGCAGAAAAAGCATTTGACAAAATCCAGCATCCGTTCCTGATTAAAACGCTTCAAAGTATAGGGATAGAGGGAATATTCCTGAACTTCATGAAAACTATCTACGAAAGACGGACAGCAAATATCATCCTCAATGGGAAAAAGCTTGCAGCCTTCCCGTTGAGATCAGGAACACGACAAGGATGCCCACTCTCACCACACTTGTTCAACATAGTATTAGATGTCCTAGCAACAGCAATCAGACAACAAAGAGAAATAAAAGGTATCCAAATTGGCAATGAAGAAGTCAAACTCTCTCTCTTCACCGATGACATGATTCTTTATATGGAAAACCCCAAAGACTCCACCCCCAAACTACTAGAACTCATACAGCAATTCAGTAACGTGGCAGGATACAAAGTCAATGTACAGAAATCAGTGGCTTTCTTATACACTAACAATGAAAATACAAAAGGGAAATTAGAAAATCGATTCCATTTACTATAGCACCAAGAACCATAAGATACCTGGGAAAAAACCTAACCAAAGAGGTAAAGGATTTGTACTTGAAGAACTACAGAACACTCATGAAAGAAATTGAAGAAGACACAAAAAGATGGAAGACCATTCCATACTCTTGAATCGGAAGAATAAACATTGTTAAAATGACATTGGGGAGGGTATGTGCTATCGTGAGTGCTGTGAAGTATATAAACCTGGCGATTCACAGACCTGTACCCCTAGGGATAAAAATACATTATATGTTTATAAAAAAAAAATTGGAAGGGGAAGCGAACCATAAGAGACTATGGACTCTGAAAAACAACCTGAGGGTTTTGAACGGGCGGGGGTGGGAGGTTGGGGGAACCAGGTGGTGGGTAATAGGGAGGGCACGTATTGCATGGAGCACTGGGTGTTGTGCAAAAACAATGAATACTGTTACACTGAAAAAAATAAATTTATAAAAAAAATGTCTATACTGCCTAGAGCAATCTATACTTTTTTTTTTTTTTGCAATCTATACTTTTAATGCCATTCTGATCAAAATTCCACCGGTATTTTTCAAAGAGCTGGAGCAAATAGTCCTAAAATTTGTATGGGATCAGAAGAGCCCCCGAATTGTTAAGGAAATGTTGAAAAACAAAACCAAAACTGGTGGCATCATGTTACCTGATTTCAAGCTTTACTACAAAGCTGTGATCACCAAGACAGCATGGTATTGGCATAAAAACAGACACATAGACCAGTGGAACAGAGTAGAGAGCCCAGATATGGACCCTCAACTCTATGGTCAAATAATCTTCGACAAAACAGGAAAAAATATACGATGGAAAAAAGACAGTCTCTTCAATAAATGGTGCTGGGAAAACTGGATGGCTATATGTAGAAGAATGAAACTTGACCATTCTCTTACACTGTACACAAAGATAAACTCAAAATGGATAAAAGACCTCAACGTGAGACAGGAATCTATCAGAATCCTAGAGGAGAACATAGGCAGTAACCTCTCTGATATCAGCCACAGCAACTTCTTTCAAGATATGTCTCCAAAGGCCAAGGAAACAAAAGTGAAAATGAACTTTTGAGACTTCATCAAGATCAAAAGCTTCTGCACAGCAAAGGTAACACTCAACAAAACAAAAAGGCAACCCACGGAATGGGAGAAGATATTTGCAAATGACTGTACAGACAAACAGTTAATATCCAGGATCTATAAAGAACTCCTCAAACTCAACACACACAAAACAGATAATCTTATCAAAAAAATGGGCAGAAGATATGAACAGACACTTTTCCAATGAAGACATACAAATGGCTATCAGACACATGAAAAAATGTTCATCATCACTAGCCATCAGGGAGATTCAAATTAAAACCACATTGAGATACCACCTGACACCAGTTAGAATGGCCAAAATTCGCAAGACAGGAAACAACATGTGTTGGAGAGGATGTGGAGAAAGGGGAACCCTCTTACACTGTTGGTGGGAATGCAAGTTAGTGCAGCCACTTTGGAGAACAGTGTGGAGATTCCTCAAGAAATTAAGAATAGAGCTTCCCTATGACCCTGCAATTGCACTGCTGGGTATTTACCCCAAAGACACAGATGTAGTGAAAAGAAGGGCCATCTGTACCCCAATGTTTATTGCAGCAATGGCCACAGTCCCCAAACTGTGGAAAGAACCAAGATGCCCTTCAACGGATGAATGGATAAGGAAGATATGGTCCATATACACGATGGAGTATTATGCCTCCATCAGAAAGGATGAATACCCAACTTTTGTAGCAACATGGACGGAACTGGAAGAGATTATGCTGAGTGAAATAAGTCAAGCAGAGTGAGTCAAGTATCATATGGTTTCACTTATTTATGGAACATAACAAATAACATGGAGGACATTGGGAAATGGAGAGGAGAAGGGAGTTTGAGGGAAATTGGAAGGGGAGGTGAACCATGAAAGACTATGGACTCTGAAAAAGAACCTGAGGGTTTTGAAGGGGCGGGGGGTGGGAGGTTGGGGGAACCAGGTGGTGGGTAATAGGGAGGGCACATATTGCATGGAGCACTGTGTCTTGCAAAAACAATAAATACTGTTATGCTGAAAAAAAAATAAATAAAAATTAAAAAAAAATACCAAACAGAAATAAGGATAGAGAAAAAAAAGATTGAGGAAGAGGACAAAAACAAAACAACAACAGAGGTTCTTGAGTGCCATGTAGAACATTTTAGTGGTGGAAAATATAGAAATGTTGGGAGCATGGAATATGATGGAAGCTAAATTTTTAAGATTTTTTTTTAATTTTTATTTATTTATTTGACAGCGAGAGACAGGAGATCACAAGTAGGCAGAGAGGCAGGCAGAGAGAGAGAGAGGGAAGCAGGCTCCCCGCCGAGCAGAGAGCCCGATGCGGGGCTCGATCCCAGGACCCTGAGACCATGACCCGAGCCGAAGGCAGCGGCCCAACCCACTGAGCCACCCAGGCGCCCGGAAGCTAAATTTTTAATGTAGTATGCATTTATGTATGCTAATGGAAGAGAAGCACTACACTTCAACCAGTCAACCAAATGTCATTAAATGTTATTTATCTTGATTGGCTTTTGGATTGCCATGGGATTCTCTAACTCAGTGCATTTTAGGTACTTGCCTGTTCCACCTGTGCCCTTCTAAATCCTCCCTGAAATGAGGAAGTAAGTCCAGTGGGACGTTGTGTGATATGCTAGTGGGTTTCACTCATTATGAATGATCTTCTAATCTGTGGTGCATCTTTACTCCACTTCTGCTATGGAAGCTTATTGACATTGCTGGTTTAATTCTTTCCTTCCTTTCTTTTTTTTTTTTTAATTTGATTTTGCTACTCAGTGATTCTATCACCGATGTGATTTACATTTCTGATGATTAGACTTTTGGGAACTCTTCATACTTCAGCATTGAAGGAGGAATGTTTGAACCTTTTTAATAGTGGCTATTATACATAGCTGACAAACCAAGCAGAAAATGTACTTTATTGCTACACATCTCAGTTGCTATCATGGACATATTATTTAAGGAACTAGGGAGGCATTCCAGCTTGTATGGTGTCACAGCTCACTTGTGGGGTGGTCCTTGGTGAGAGAGGGAAAAAGCCTATAGTCTGCAGCTAACCATGTGACATGAAGCTTGAGCAAGGAATGTGACAGGGAGGAAGTCAGAAGCCCAATGTTTGCTTGTTTTTGTTATCTTGATCCTAACATTTTTTTAAAAGATTTTATTTATATATTTGAAGGAGAGAGATCACAAGTAGGCAGAGAGAGAGAGAGAGAGGAGGAAGCAGGCTCCCTGCCAAGCAGAGAGCCCGATTTGATCCTAACATTTTTAAGTAGTTTTTTTTTTTTTAATTGCAAAAAATGCTAGCATCTTCCCTCCAAATATCATTGATGACTTTTTAAAGGCCTCTGCACTCATGGTTCATCTCCCTCTCTGATATCCCTCCCTTCAGTTTTCCCTTCCTTCCCCTAGTGTCCTCTGTTAGGCTGGTGATGATATTAAATAGGGCACCTCTTGTAATGAGCACTGGGTGTTATATGCAAATGGAATACTACATCAAAAACTAATGATATACTATATGATGACTAACATAACATAATAAATAAAAAGAATAAAGGCCTCTGCACATGAGGTAATTTTATATTAATCATTGCTTAAGGAATTTTTGGCAGAATTGCTACCTAAGTTTTTACTCCTTTACAGTTACAAGACTTAACTTCTTTGTATATCTAGTTATTTCTTAGAATTTTGCATTGGATTCTGCTACTTCTAAATGATTTCCTAGTTGACCGTAGTATAACATAATTTCCTTCACTTTCAAATACATTTTTAAAATTCTTAGAGACCATGCCATACTTGTTACAATTTCAGATGAGTTCATGATGTCCTGAAATCTTCTCATTAATTTGTTTAATTTAATTGACTGTGCTTATGCTTCCAATGAATAGGATATAACCATGACAATAACCATAGTTAAAAATATAATTAAATTCTGTAAATCTTAAAAAGGAGAACAAATAAATGATAACAAAAATATCAAAAAGACATTTTGAAATTCTTTTTTCTTACTGGAGATCTATATTAAAGTTAAATATATATATATACATACATATATATACATATACATACGTATATGTATATATATTTCTAAAGTAATGTATCTAAATAAAGTATTTAATGTATCTAAATATCTAAAGTATTTAATGGAACCCAAATTTGCTAGGAACTTCAATAATTTTATAGGTCACTTTTAATGGTTTAATAAAAGACCACAAGGGAAATTAAAATTTATTAGCAGTTCTGAGGAGATACATGGCACACTTGGAGTGGGCACATGGGAAGGCAAGATGCAGGTAGGAAAGGGGAGGAGGACCTGGAACTCATGGTTTTGTTAGGGTCCATTGTGGAGGGCTTTGCAATTCCCAGATAAAGCTGGATTGGTCAATTTAAACCAATAAAGAGTGGGGTTCGGGGTTCCACAGGGGTCTTATGTAAGGGACGCACAAGGGGAAGGCCCTAAGAGACCTGAGAGATTGTTGCTCTCAAAGAGTGTGGGGGAAGCCGCATCAGGAGCTTACGTTTGTTGGGAGTCTGGGTTGCTCTCTAGGACATGCAATTATGGGATGGCTGGGGTCATTTCAAGTCCTCGGCAGTCAGCTTGGCCTCATAAATGGACGCTAAGGCAACAAAACCGTGGAGGGTTTTAGCTAAACTCTGGACTCACACATTCACCCAGATCATTACAAGTAAACATGGGGAAACTTGAGTAAGGTTGGAAAAATGTATAAATGTCAATACATTGGTTGGGGTATTATACAATAGTATAGCAGAAATCAGTGGTGGAAGCAGGGTAAAGTATACATAAGATCTCTTTGTGTATTTCTAACAGCTTTGTGTGAATCTATCTCAGTCAAAATTTTAATTAAAATGTTTAAAAAGATACATATTCATTATAAAATATTTAGAAAAGACTAATAAACCCAAAGAGGAAAGTTGCCCCTGTATAGGCATCTGTAGTCAGTATTTTCCTCATCTTCTTCAGGGTACTTTCCAGAGAGTGAAATAGTGTGATTCAGTTTCTATCAGCAGTACAGTTTGTCCCAAAAAAGGTCATCATGCTAGAGTCTGATCAAGCAGTATTAACTGAGTAAGAGGAATTGTGGACTATTAACACATATTATGCAGTTATTAAAACTTCTTTATGACTGTGGGAAATAACTTCCCTATCCAGTAAACATTGTGGCAGAAGCTGTTAACACTTTAGAGCTGGGATGGACTTCATGTATTACATAGTCCCACCTCTGTATTTCTCATATGGGGAGACAGGTTGCAGAAGTTCAGTGACTTACCAAGGGTGCACAGCTGCTGAGAGGCGGAGGTGGGATCACCCATGTGGTGTTCATACTATGACACTCTAGAACCGATGGTGACACCTAATAGCATTTAAAAGCATTGTCTATACTTAATGACTATACAGTTGTTCTATTTGAAAATTGCAGTCTCAGATGATGGAGATTTGAACTGGAGGCCTAGATTAAACTTCATGTGGAAACATTGAATGCTTCTAGAAATGTTTGTTCTATTGAGATCTTCAAAGTTATCAGGAGTATGATGAATGCTAAAGTTTGATATTAATGTCTTAGAATGAAATAGCAGGTTATTCTTTCTTAATATTGTACTCACCTGAAGTGATGAAAGTTTAGATGAACACTTGTGACTTAGTTCATGATTCTTCTAAGGAGTTTGTCGCCACTCATTTATTTTTCTTTTCACACAGTCCCTCATTTGAGCACTCACCCTCCTGGTTTTGTTCACTTGGAATCTTAGAATGCTTCTCAGAATTCAGTAAGTGTTTGTGAAGCGTTATGATGACTTAAAAACTGTATGTCAGTGTGTAATTAACATTAGTCAAATATATATTAGTATGAGAAACTTCAGCATAAGATCACATAACGTAAGGACTAAGAAAAAGGGGACAGTCACATCACAGCTCATATGTTCCTGCATTGACGTACGTGCTCACATTGCAATAAAATGTCTTATACAAAAGTATTAACAGGCTTCATGGAAAAAGGAATTGTGAATATTTTAAAATTATTAAAATAGCAAACATTTAGAAAAAAATCAGTGAAAAACATAGAAGATAGGAGACCATTCATTTTGTTTATTTTTCTCACTATATACAAAATCCAAGGTTTGACTCAGGAAAGAAACCGAATATAATGTGAGATTTGGAATGCCTGGCCCCAGAACTGTCTACTTCTCTCCATCTCCATTGCCAGTTTTACTTTCACCTTTCCTAATACAGTGACTCCTCAGGCACCTTCTTTTTTCAAGGTTATCCCACTTGCCACCTCTTTTAATTTATTTATTAAGATTTTATTTATTTATTTGACAGACAGAGATCACAAGTAGGCAGAGTAGCAGACAGAGAGTGGAGGGGAAGCAGGCTCCCTGCTGAGCAGAGAGCCTGATGCAGTGCTGGATCCCAGGACCCTGGGATCATCACCTGAGCCGAAGGCAGAGGCTTTAACCTACTGAGCCACCCAGGTGCCCCTTGCGACCTCTTTTAATCCACTGTCCTCTGGGCATCAGGACTTATTTAAAAAAGACAAGAAAAGAGAGAAGGAAAGCAGGGATAGAGGAATTGGGGGAGTTGGATGTGTTTTACCTTCATTGTGATGGTGACATCATGGGTGCTTGCATATGTCCAAACTCACCAGAAGTACATAATAAGTATGTGCAGTTCTTTGTAAGAATCAAACATAAAACTATCCCTGTATTTTCATTGTCCTGACCCTAAAATCTGGAATTTATCTGCTCATAAGTTTGTACATTTGTTTTTTTTTTTTTTTTTTTTAAGATCTTACTTATTTATTTGAGAGAGAGAGCGTGCACAAGCAGGGAGACTGGTAGAGGGAAAGGCATATTCCCCTCTGAGCAGGGACCCCAATTCAGGACTCCATCCCAGGACCTGGGTGGGGATCATGGCCAGACCCGAATGCAGATGCTTAACTGTCAGAGCCACCCAGGCATCCCTCACAAGGTTATATATTAAGACCCTGTTTATTTTCTGATTTCATCTAGTGCCCACTTCCTGCCTTTACTAATGCTCCAGACACACAGGCTTTGTGTTTGTTTGTTTCTTATAAATGCCACGTCCTTTCACATCCTATGAACTTTGTACTGATATTCTTTCAAAATTTTTTTCTCATCACTCAGATCTGAGATTATGTTTCCTCCGGAGAGCGTCCTCCCTCATCATTCTATCTAAAGTCATTCACATAATGTCTCACTTTTTCTTTAAAATATGTATCTCAGATAGAAATCATACTATATAATTACTTGTTAATTGTAAGTTATCTCTTTCCCTTTGCCCCAAGTAGGCTCCATTAAGCACGGATCTTTTTTTTTTAATAATGGGATTTGATTTCTTTCTTTATTTTTTCAGGGTAACAGTATTCATTGTTTTTGCACAACACCCAGTGCTCCATGCAATACGTGCCCTCCCTATTACCCACCACCTGGTTCCCCAGCCTCCCACCCCCGCCCCTTCAAAACCCTCAGGTTGTTTTTCAGAGTCCATAGTCTCTTATGGTTCGCCTCCCCTTCCAATTTCCCTCAACTTCCTTCTCCTCTCCATCTCCCCATGTCCTCCATGTCATTTGTTATGCTCCACAAATAAGTGAAACCATATGATACTTGACTCTCTCTGCTTGACTTATTTCACTCAGCATAATCGCTTCCAGTCCCGTCCATGTAAGCATGGATCTTTTATGCCATGTTTATTACTGTATTCTCAGAATCTGTACCAATGCTTAGCCCATATTAGACACTCAAATATTTGTTAATGGATGTGTGCCATCTCCCAATCTTTGGTTGATTCATTTGCCCTACAAAGCAAATCTATACAGGAACAATGAAGGGCTCAATTTTAGAAATCGCACAGAAATAATTGTTTCTGATATCCCATGTGATCATTAGTAAATTTTCAAAATTGTTGGTGAGAGACCGATGAGTATGAATGTTGATAAGTACTATCGAAATGTCACTCCAGGCTCTGCTCGCTCATCACATACATGACGCATACAAATGATCTTTCGGAATGTACATCCATAAGGAATGTAATGGTAGAGCACGGTCACAGCTATCAGCTCACTAGATTGAAAAGGAAAAACCGAAATTAAAAAAAAAAAAGAAATTTTAGTGAATTTTTCTCCCTAGGACTCTGGCAGTTGTTTTTTCCTCTTAATAATTTTTCTGTTGCATGTTTTTTGTTTGTCAGAGATATTCTGTGAGTCACTATCATAGCTAGGAGACAGTTTGATTCAAGGACTTCATGAAATAGAGTCATACCATGAGGTAATTGGAAATCATTCCGTATTTGCCCAAAACTAAGACTACCCTTCAAAGGAAAATTATCACAGCTTTCAAACAATGATTCTTTTGTATTCTGTATTATAGATACTAAATTGTTAGGACAAGGCACTCTCCCACACACAGAACACTACATAATCAATTTTCCACTCTTCTATCTGCTTTCCTTAAGCACTGACAAAGAGTATTCTTTATCAGATGCTACAATTTCATAGTTATGTTAAATATTTCTAAAATTATCAAAATCTTGCATGAACTCAATTAAGTATTATTTTTAGAAGCAATTTTTCTCACTTTGGGTAAAAATGTTTATTGAGGAAATCCAAACAACAGACACAGTATTTAGCCTAGGTGACAGCAACATCAGGAACATGAAAATTTTGTAAAGAAAACCTTATCATCATTTTAAAGTTGAAAACAATTTCTTGAATGTTGCTATCAGAGAAAGATGTGTGTATCAAGGAATTACATATTATCCAAATATTCACCTGGCTATTTATAAGAGAGGATGATGGAAGTGGTTTTGTTTATTTGTTTTATTATTTGGTCAAGTATTTAGCCTTGAATTGTCTAATATTTTAATTTTTCAGTTCACATTTCTACCATAAATCATAAGATGTTTTTGGCTGCCTGATAACTATAAGAAACTGTATTAGAAAAAAATGATGATGACACAGTTACTTTTCCCTCATGACAAATTAGAGGTTATATGCACACATGAAATACCAGTGGAAAAATTTCAAGTCAAATTTTCTAAAATTTCAAGATGGTATAAAAATAGATAATGGTGGTGCTAGTAAGTACCTCTTAAGGTAGCCAGAAGGGCCTTTCTGAGAAGTTGAAATTTAAGGTGAAGCTTGCATAGTAAGAACGCATCAGTCACATCTACATCTAAGCAAAATGCATTGCAGGCAGAGGAATTGACAAGTCAAAGACTCAAGGACAGGGAAGTTTTATGTAGATTCCAGGAACTACACACCAGAGTAGCTAGACCACAACTGAGCAAATGGGGGAGTATGCTAGATGAGACTGTGTAAGTTAACAGAGACCTGTTGGCAATTATGTAGAATTTTGTATAAAGAACAATTATAGTTATTTTAAATAGGAGACTACAGAATCTGTTTTTTTTTTCTTTTGCAATTATAGTGTGGCTATTCTGTGCAGAATTAATTTAAGTGAAAAGAAAAGAGAAAGAGGAGGCCATTTTAGAACAATACCATAGTCTCAGAAGAAATCATGGTGGCTCAGTCTAACATTGTGGCATTGGATATAGAGAAGAGTGAACTGGCTTTGGCTTTATATGTGATAACCATGATTTGATGGAAGTTGGAGGTAGAAAAGAGGGCTAGCCCTTGGGAAAAGCAGTTTTGGACCCAAAAGATTTAGGCTGCCACTCAGCTGCCTAACAGTGGATCATGGGCTTGCAACACAAACTTAGCAAGAGAAAAAGATCCTACAGAGCTTGTGCCAGACTTCACACTTTGTGTGGGGCTATCTTTTCTTTTTTCAAAGCTCAGTGAAGGCTCTTACGTGGTCTTTACCTAAAGCATGTGCATCACATGGCACATGGCCAACTCCACTGGTTACACCAGTCATACAGGAAGAGAGGACAATGTCCTTCCTATTGTGACACAAGAGGGATAAATGTGGGCACGTTTCCCTGAAATAACCACCTGGAGAGACCCACTAGCCATGGGGGACTGAAGCTTGCTACTGAAACTGATCTTGCTCTGTATCTTCTCTCCGTAAAGTGTTGTTCCACCCAGTGTCTGGCTGTGTTTTGTTTTCCTTGTTAGCTCCTATGCCAAGATGCCGTGGACAGAAGTATTTAGAGTCCTATCCTGGGATTGATAAACCGGTACACAGTACTCTGCTCCTCTGGGATTACTAACGGATGCGTCGTATTCTTCCAGACAATAATTTGAATATTTTAAACCTTAGCAACTGAATGATGAGAGGGTTACAGTTTGGAGTAGGATAAAGTCAAGAGTTTAGATTTGACTATGTTGAGTTCAAGTGTGTAGATATATATATACCTCAGAGGAAAAATGGGAAAAGTCTCTCATTCATCAGTAAGCCAACAGTTTTTTAAAAACATTTTATTTACTTATTTGATAGAGAGCACAAGCAGGGGGAGTGGCAGAGGGAGAAGGAGAGGGGAAAGCAGACTCCCCACTGAGCAAGGAGTCCTATGTGGGGCTCTATCCCAGGACCCTGGGATCATGACTTGAGCTGAAGGTAGACACTTAACTGACTTAGCCACCCAAGCACCCCAATAAGCCAACAGTTTTAAAGTCATAAGAATGAGATCATCTATATAGAGAGAAGGTGGGTCCAGGACCAAATTGCAAGAAATGACATTTTAAGATCTGACTAATACAAAGAATTTTGCATAGAAGAATGTGAAAGGTAAGGCAGAGAATTAGGTGAGAAATTAGAACTAGAATTAGAACTGTTTAGAACCTAAGAGAAACATAGTTTATTAGTAATCTGGGCTCAAGCAGATTCATTAAAGTGGTTGTGGATGGGAATGGGTGAAAGCTAGTTTGGAGTGCTGTAAAAAGTGATGTAATGTCAGAAAGTAGAGGTGAAAACTTTGAGCAATTTTTTGAAGAAGTTTGTGGAGAAATTTGCTGATAGGAATATGAAGTAAAGAGAGGCTAAAAAATACTTGATCTGGGGAAAAGAGAGTGAATATGTTAATAAGAATATGTGAATCAGAATGATCTAATTAGGGAGAAATTGATAAGTCAAGAAAGAATGGGAAAGACAGAGAAAATGATATTTTTATTGAGTGCTATGGAGGAGAAGATTCATCTATGATGGGGGGAAAAAAAAGCCCAAAATATTTGGTTCATTGCAAGGGAAGAAATACAAGGTAAAAGCAGACCCTGGTAGGTTTGCAGATTTTGTCATGGGGCAATGAATGAGCAGTACTCCAAAAATTTGTGTTTCTCAAAGACAGGAAGAGTAGTCAACAGCAGAAAGTAAGAGGGGACGAAATCAGAGAAATAATACTCTAGGAGAATGCTCATTAACTAACTTGAATTTATCATGAGAGGTATTATATAATGTCTGATTTCATGATATTCTCTAATGACATCTGTCTTCACAGATTGCTAGCAATCTTGACCTAGGTATATTCCTCAAAGTTCTGGTAGGTGGGATACATGGGTGTAGGCATGGAGAACATGAATGGCTAAATTCATATGGACATTCCTACTGTTTTATGATCAGGCCATAGTTGTTTAGTAGGCATGAACTGTTAGCAATCTAAATACAACTACCTATGCTGCTGCTATGACATGAATGTTTGTGAAACTCCCAAAATGCATATGTTGAAATTCTAATGCACAGTAAGATAGTATTAGGAGGTAGGGCTTTTGGAAGGTGATTAGGTCATGAGGGTGAAGCCCTCATTAATAAGACTAGTATACCCTTTAAAAGAGGCTCCAGAGAGCTCTTTGCCCTTTCTGCCCTGTGAGGATATGAGAAATCTACAACTCAAAAGAGAGTCCTCACTAGCACTGGTACCCTGATCTCAAACTTCCATCCCCCAGGATTGTGAGAAATGCATTTCTCTTGTTTCTAGGCCACCCAGTCTGTAGTGTGGTGTTAGAGAAGCTCAAACAGACTAAGACATCCACTGTGGGTTACTTGGGATATGTAAATTTTGTGCCTCTAGAATTATTAACCAACTGTTTTAAAAGAATCAATATATTCTAAAAATCCCTGCTTCCATGACTTCTTCAATCACCCTGTCTTCCCTCACAAAATACGTGTGTGTGTGTGTGTGTGTGTGTGTGTGTGTGTGTATCTCTTTGAACACAGGGAAAAAAGACCCAAGATACAAACTTAAATCAAGGAAACCCCACAAACTTTGGATCCATCTAAAACCTAGGGTGGGGGCGCCTGTGTGGCTCAGTGGGTTGAGCCTCTGCCTTTGGCTCAGGTCATGATCTCGGGGTCCTGGGATTGAGTCCCACGTTGGGCTCTCTGCTCGGTGGGGAGCCTGCTTCCTCCTCTCTCTCTCTGCCTGCCTCTCTGCCTATTTGTGGTCTCTCTGTCAAATAAATAATAAATAAAAATCTTTAAAAAAATAAAAAATAAATAAAACCTAGGGTGATCCTCAAATGAAACTGCCGAAATATCTAGACATCACATATAAATGTACAAAATGCTTACTTTTTAAAGTAAATTTAAAAATCTACTTTTTTAAGTAGATTTTATCACTTGACTCATCATCTCTATCTCTTCATCAAAGTCTTCTCCAAGACCTGGCATATTATTTCATGCCAAACTTCTAAATAACTGATTAGAATTTTGTAGTATTCCATAATCAGTTTATTGCCTCTTTCTTATTTTTATTTTGACAATTCTGATTTTCATCTGATGTGTTCTTTCTTCTGACGTGGCTTCCATTGCTCTGTGTAGTCACATGTTTGAGAACACATACAAATCCTTTCTCCCTAAGTTTCCTCTTCTTCCCTTGGGTACTCTGACTTGATTGAGGGATTCTGACTGGGAGCCTTTCTCAGTGGTAATGCTATTCATGCAACTGGAGACATACGTGAATGTTTAAAAAAAAATGGGTCACTTTTACAGAAATGAATAGTGACTTGATATGGTAAACAGACAAAAATGACAAAGGCCAGATCCTGAGAATAACATGCTAACATTCATGACTCAAAGTATATGCATGGGTACCTGTATGACTCACATTTCTCCGGAAGTATACAGCAGCAGCTGTTGACAACAGTAGTGCACAGTGAGGCTGGACTACAGGATGAAGGACATGTGTGAAAGAAAAACTACTCTCTGAGGTTTATCAATGTGTAATCTGTTTATTATTTTATTTTATCATTTGCATGCCCTCAAGATTAGAGTAAATATTTTAATGGAAAAAGAAATAGAATTTACAAGTATTTATGAACAATCGCACCTTGAGCACGACTGACTTTGTTTCCGTCTTCTCAACGTCCCTGGAGTGAGAATAAAAGCCAGGGCAGAGAGGCTGCAGATGCTGGCGGTACAATTGTCAGATTCATTTAACTATCCAGACCTGGGAATTCTTGTTCCTTGACACCGGGTGAGAGATGAGACGAAAGTCCCATAGCAGGACTTGCTTTGATTCTCTGCTTGAGGTGATAATCAACCAATCAACTAACCAAACAACAAGTCTAGACACACTAATGAAACCAAATCATCCAGAAGTGCCTCAGTCTGCTCAGTGCCATTTCTATTAGAATTTGAGAAAATTACAGTGTGCCTGAATGAGAGTTGTCACCTATAGATTGGGAATCTGGGGACACAGATACTCCCTCTCGTCTCTTAGCACAGAACTTGGAATTTGGTGTTTCTGTTTTGTGGTGGTGTCACCACCAGCCTTCTAGAGCAGAGACTATTACACTTTGTTTCATTCTCTCATTCCACTCTTTGAGACACGGACTGACCTAGTGCTGAAGAGATGAAAAGTCATGACAAGGGAAAGAAAAATGAAAACTCACTTTCCGTTCCTAAGGCATCAGAGGGAAAAAGACAAGAATACTGGAGTTAGCTTGCAGAAGTTTTTGTTAGAGTCCTCTTTGAAATGTATGAGGTCTCTCAAGGAGTGGCAAGTAGAGTACAAAATATTTTCTAGCTGAAAGATAAATATTTTTGAAGTAAAAATTCAATACATATCTTGAAAAGGAAGATAGTGAAGGAAAACTTAGCCAAATAGATGCTATTATGTGATAAGGGAAATTATTAAACTTGAATAAATAAAAAAAATATTTGGGGAAATTGAATTAGTAACAAAAATGTCCCTAGCCAAACTCTCTGAAATTCTCATGGCTTAACAACTGTGTCCTACCAAACTTTAACATTCAAGATGACCCCTATGTAATAAATGCACTTTTAGACCATAAGGATGGAAGAAAATATTTCAAAGTCAAGATCTAAACAAAACAACCATCTCCTACAACCAGTTAAAGACAGTGTAACTAAAACAGTTTTAGGACTCTTTTACTTAAAAATAGTTTATTTATTTTAGAAATCTTAAATCCAAACTAGAAATAACAGTGTAATGAAAATGATAGTACATCATGACCAAGTAGAAGTGAAAATATTTTAATATAAGATAATTTGTTGATATAATCTACCTCAGTGATGGGCTGAAAGAAAATGCAATCATTATCTAAAATAATGAATAAAATACACGACAAAATAAAAATTACTTATTATAAAAAGTGTCATTGTATTAGAGAAAATTCCTTAGTTTGAAAAAGCCCATCTAAATAACTAAAATTAAATATCATACATTATGGAAAAAATGTTCATTCATTAGGCAACAAGGAAAGAATACTTGATATCACTCCTAGTATGTAAATGAAAAACCGAAAGCTCTGACTTACCGAACAAAATAAGAACAAATAAGAGTATGCAACGTGAAAGGGAAGGGGAAATACTTTTCAATGCCTAGGATTAAAAAAAAAAAAAAAAAAAAAAAAAAAGCACCAGCATAGATTAGTCACTGTCCCAGAAAAAAATCATAACTAAGCAAAAGTTGCAGTAAGTTTTCCAGATATAAATGCAACATAAAAGTCAATGATAGTCCTAGGAGATAGCATAGAATAAGATGCATGTTTACAAATCTTGTTAATGAACCAGCAACTCCACCTGGGCAGTAGGCACAGAGTATATCTAAAACTGACACATAAGGATGTAGGTTAAAAGGAAGCCTACTCTCCTTAGTTTTCTTTCATTAAGGAAATGGGTAAAATATAATGGATGCATACTTGAATTAGGATATAACAGCAAGAAACAACCAATTAAATGTACCTTATGTACCACTGATAAATCTTTTAAAAAAAAAATCCATGGGCAAAGTATTATACAATAAACTCAGATCAATGATACAGTGTCACATACATAAATTAAAACGCATGCTTAAAAATTTCCACTTTAGTGGAGTGTGGAGATATTCATGACACAGACAAATGCTCCTGACAAACTAAAAGCTTATATTAGAGAAGATTAAAATGCTGCTGAAGAAAGGGTCTTGAGAGGCATAAACATTCTAGAGCCACAGAGATTTGAGTTGATGATCTGCAAACCCCCCCCTTTTTTTTTCCTGGGGGCATTCTCGATTCTAGGCGCTAAAGAGAGAGAATCTTGGCTTTTTCCTAGGAGGTGGGACCACAGTTTGAAGTAATGGAAACAGGAAAATTTGGTTGTTATTGTTGTTGTCATGGAGTGACAAAGTTGAGCTTGAGAGTCAACAAATGCATGATCAGGGTTTTCAGAAGACATTTACCAGTGTGTGAAGCTCTCTGGAGAGGGCTGTTAAAACAATACTCTGTAAGTGGAATGGTGATTTGGCAGTCTCTCTGTGCTGTGGAGACCAGGAGCAGAGTTCAGCCTATGCCTGGGAGAAGAGCAATGATGAACTTACCAAGGAAGCTACCTTGGGAGGTGAAGCTTTGGGAACAGTAATTTTATCAGAGGAAGGAACCCAACCTAAGTCCTTAAATGAGTGTTGATAACAAAATGAAGAGTGACCCCTTCATAAAAAGAGAAAAGAGTAAATCCAGCCTGGAGAAATATCAGCATCAGGGACTTCTAATTTTGTTTGTTTGTTTGTTTTTCACACACTACTAGTCCTTAATATTAAAAGTCAGGATAGAGGGGGTGCCTGGGTGGCTCAGTGGATTAAGCCGCTGCCTTCGGCTTGGGTCATGATCCCAGGGTCCTGGGATCGAGCCCCGCATTGGGCTCTCTGCTCTGCAGGGAGCCTGCTTCCTCCTCTCTCTGCCTGCCTCTCTGCCTACTTGTGATCTCTCTCTCTCTCTGTCAAATAAATAAATAAAATCTTAAAAAAAAAAAAAAAAGTCAGGATAGAGTTTATATGGTCCAGAGTGTGGTGTGTGTCAGGAAGGGGGTTTCTGAGATGCATTCAATTTATAAAATTTTATCAAGCTTTTCATTAAAAAAAATTGTACTTTCATGTATGTTATACCTCATTTAAAAGCTTACTTAAAAATCAAATATGCATAAAATAATTTTAGTTCCAATAGTTTTTTGCCTAAAGCAAAGGAAGGTATTCCTGAACTTTACACATAGGTGAGACAATAAATTTTTGATAAACCGATTATGTTGAGGCATTTCTTAAAGTTAAATCATTTTCCATTTCTCAAATAAACCCTATTAAGTTGTGTCATGTTATTTTAATACATTGCTCTTGGATTGTCCCCATTCTAGTTTATAATTATTTTTGGTAATGCCTTCATCAAATTTTCATACTAAGGTTAGGTGACTTCTTAAAACTATTTGGGGCTATTCCTTCTTTTGTTGGGGATCAGGAAAAAAGCCCACTCTAAATCTTATTGAAAAGATCTATTCTCTAAACTTTAGAGATATCTTGAAGCAGGTAAATTAAGCTAAGTTAAGGGAAGGTGCTATGCTGAAATGTTCAGACCTGGCCAACTGTTCTATCCCTGGGTTCTGATTTATTTGGAAGTGCCTGAATTGAGAGTGAGGAAAGAGCTTAGATCTCCAGAGAAGAATCCAGGCAAGGTTACCACAGGGTAAAAGAATGCTTGATGGCAAGATCAATCACTATGCAGTGTAAATAATTAGACAGTTTTCAGTTTCTCAACTAATATGCAAAATACATACTGTTGACCTTTTGGCTTGTTGTACTACGCTAATACCTCAATCATCCACTTTATTTAAAATATGTAGTTACACTAAATCGCACAACTATGTTTAGCATAGTTTCTTTTATTATTACACGAAGAAATCTGAAGTAAAGTCTTTGACTCTAGGTTTCCCATGTGCAATATTAGTAGTCCTAGAATATTCAACACTTCAGCCTACCTTCTTTGGATACATGGCGGACAGAATAATGTGTCCCCAAGCATGGCCATACCCGAATCCCTGGAACTCATGAATGTGTTACTTTACAGGCAAAGGAGACTTAGCAGATGTGATTAAGTACATAGACCTTGCAATGGGGAAATGACGTTAAATTATTCAGGAGGCCCAATGTAATCACATGAATTCTTAATATCTAGGAACTGTTCTGTCTGGGTAAGAGAGACAAGATGGAAAATGAAGGAACAGAGATTCAGAGCATAAGAGGGACTTGATATTGCTGGCTTTAAAAATAGGTAAAGAAGACCATGAGCCAAGGAATATGGCACTGTCTAGACTCTGGGGAAAGTCCTCGGTCGATAGCCAGCAAGGAAGTGGGTTCCCGTAATCTCTAGGAACTGAATTTTGCTAAGTGGGCAAGTAAGCAGAGGATGTATCTTTTTGGGCATGCAGAAGGTGAATGTAGCCTATAGACCCCATGTTGGACTTCAGGGCTTCTGACCTATAGCACTGAAGGATAAACTTGTTCAAGTCATTTCACTTGTAATAATTTGTAATGGCAAAAGCAGAAAACTAATACAGAATATTTTACATAGTAAATTCTATGAGAACTTTGCACTCCCATTGCACTTCTTACAGCTACCACAATTCAGTATCTTCTAGAACTTTCTGATACTAATAATCTATGAGAATAAGTGACTACTCTGTTGTGTGTTTGAAGAAATTAGAAACCAGTTCATTTCACAGGAACTAGGAGATACAAATATATGCAGTTTTTAACATAAAAGGTATCTTTTTAGCTCAATCTTGGTCCTTAAATTTATGGTAGATTATGTAGAATACACTCAATTTCCAATAGCAATGAATGTAAAAAAAAGAAAAAAAGAAAAAGAGAAAGGTTTTGTGAAGAATAATGTCCCTTATTTTTATAGCCCAAATTATCAGGCAAGAGTCCATTCTGTGAAAGTATAATGAATATTTTAATCATGCATTATTTTAATGTCAGTTATAAAGCCACATGAATAGCAAAGGACTCTTATGGGGAAAAAATTAAAGGAAAAGAAAAGAAGAGTGAGGAGGAGAATTTTAAATTCAGTACTTTTCATTTTGTGTCACTGAAAACTCAAAAGGGAAGTTAAAGGTTAATAAACACAAATGTAATGCCTATCATTTTAAGACTGACTAGGCAGTTATTTTAATGACTGTCATTATCACAACATCTCTCTGTCAATATGAGGTCTGTAACAGGCAATACAACTCTCTTAATGTGATGCTTTAAAGAGTGAGTGCCTATAAAGATTTAAATTTCAGATGAAATCCACTTAAATGGTGGCTCACAGTATTTAATAATCTGTTTCTTTTGTATTTAAAATGTACTAAAAAGCACCATTCTTATAGAGGTCATTTACTTCTGGAACTCTTTATTTTACTTCTTGTCAAGCTGTCTATTATTCCTGCCTCTCTCTGGTACATTACTCTTTACTATAGTTATGCACTTTGAACACTAAGTACCCTCATGGTCTGAAAGAGTTAATGTAGTTCCCTAGGCATCTAATTTAATACGTGAGAGTGACTGGCGTACTGATGGTGAGCTAGCTCACTATATATTATAAAGAATCAGTCATCTTGTGAAAGTAGCGGTTAAATACACTTTAATTGAGACACTTAACAAAAACACTTTTTTGTTACAAGTGGGGAGTTTTAAAAGTGCTGATGAATTAAGAATTCCACTTAGAGTCAGAGTTAATGTTTGGCTATAGGGCTAATGTCTAGGGTATATTTAAGGCACCATGAAAGTGGATGTAGACATAAGTAGGAATAATTCATGCATCTGATGGATGGTTGAACTAAATGACTTTAAGGTCTTTTTTAACTCTGCGAGTACAGGATTCTATGCACTATGCATATTAGAAATTTACCCTTGGAACAAATATGCATGAGCAGTCACACTATAAAATCAGAGCATAAAGAGGAAACTATAAAAATAACCAGAGTGTGGGGGAAGACGGACAGTTAAAATAAGAGCCTTGCTTTGAATCAGATTTAAAATAACTTTAAAATGCTCTAGTCTGAGTGTCCTCTGGCTGGTGATTTCCACATTTTGGGGGTAAAGACTGGTTTTAACAGATAGTTTTATTATTTCCTAAAATGATTATACGCTGTTGGTATCATTTGAGACAGTGTATTAAAAAAAACCCCAAAAATCCAAGTTTTTAAATGATTTTGTATGTTGATAATACTCGTGTCTGTGCTGCATTGTTTATGCAATCTGCTTACCAGACCACAAGTATATAATGGTTTGTAAAAATAATCCCAGGTTCTCTTAAGGGTCCAGGGACACAGATTATGAGTCATCTCTTTACTTTTTTTAAAGATTTGTATTTATCTGAGAAAGAAAAAGAGAGCGTGAGTGCACAAGCAGGGGGAGCAGCAGAGGGGGAAGGAGAAACAGATTCCCCACTGAGAAAGGAGCTTGATGCGGGGTTCAATCCCAGGACCCTGGGATCATGACCTGAGCTGAGGGCAGACGCTTCACCCACCCACCCAGCTGCCCGTGAATCACCTCTTAAAAGTATCATTTCTTAACGATTATCTTAAGATTGGAGATCAGTTCCTTAGTTGAAATTTAAAAGGTGAGTGTGGAGTCCCTAGGCACCTGACACGTAGTTAATGTCACCAGGAAACATACAAACTCTACCCCACTATCAACAGGAGAAGGTAATTAACATGTTTTTCTTATACCCCATTTGCTAAGAATAATGTGAAGAACTTCATATTCCATCTCAAAGAAATCTTAAGAATCATCATTACAGTAGCTTTAAAATTGCCAAAAAATAAAACATCGAAATGACAGATAGCTTGAAGATGAACAGATTTCAGCCCTAAAAGTCTATCTGTTCCCACAAACTTTTATTCCCTTCACTAAATGATACTCTTATAACATACAGTGAAATATAACCAACATTAGAAAATCACCATGAATAAATATATTGAGAAATAGTGCCTTATATTTGAAAACACATAAAGTTTAAATTAGCAACTTTCAGTAATATTTTCAGTTATGCAAGGCTTTTGTCTTTTCTCGTAGACTCTATGACATAGAATATGAGATAGTAAAAATACTCTCTTTTTTCTTTCTAGTAATTTATGTAACAGTTTTCCTGTGCCACTGGGAATCATACTACCCATTTTAACACTTAAAATGATCGAAACAACATCTTAAGTTAGGTGCTAGTTTTATCTTCATTTTACATAGGAAGATCCAGAAGAATGAAGAGATTAAATGACATCTCCTACGTCTTATGGGTAGCAAGTACAATTTGAGTTTGGATGGTCTAGTTTTAGAATCTCTTCTCTTAATTTTTGCTCACTGCCCTAAATAATCATATAGAATGGCTGAGCAGATACCACAAATATGCATAAGAAGACACCTGGAAAGCAATGGAGAAACCTGGTGTCTAAGAAACCTCATTTAATACCACCTGGCTGGGTGATCAAAGGTAACCCAAATACCTTTCATTGAATTGGAATTTTGCAGTTCTCAAGTGATTTAATATAGATCCTAACCTTTCATCACAACTTTTAGAGGGTGAGACCTCTTATTTTTTTATCCCTGTTTTGTAAGTGCCTGGATATAAAAGGGGCAAAGTGTCACTTTAATAAGTGGTAGAACTCCTTGGACAGACTTTATCCCAACTCAAGTCTTCTAACCATCATGTAAGTTAGACAAGTATTACTTTAACTGACTAACACTTTTTGTGACCTTTGAGATTGGCACTTCTGGATTTGGAGATGTTTGAGATGGAAAACTTCTGGCTGAATGAATATGATGTTTTTGAGGCAGCAAGAATTCTAAAGTAAAAGAAGAGGTAAAATCAGTGGTTCAAGGAAAAAAACATTGACTCAAGTGTGACCATGTGATGAGAACTTATCTTCAGTCATAACTTTGGTGAAATAACAGAGCTATATATGTCTGCATATATGGAGGTTTGACAACAAAATCTGTATGAGTATCAGTTTTCACATATTCCGTTTTCCCCTTCCTCCCCCAACCCCCCACACATACTGCTACAATGTAAATAAAATTATCTCTGTAAATAAATTCTCTTGAGTTAATGGTGAAATAAATGGAGATAGGGAATTAGGGAAGCCAAAGGGTGGGGAGGGATAAAAAAAAAAAAAATACGTGCCTGGAAAAGATGGAAACATCTGGAAGGAATGGACTTAAGATGGGAGAAGTCTCTGGAGATAGCCATCTGGATAAAGGAGAGAACAGCAGTGTCTTAAAGAGAGGAGAGATTTTTGAGAAACGGGAGAGGGAACCAAAAAAGAAAGAGATATCAGCAGCTACTTTGAGCAGGAATTTTGAAGACGGGGAGAAACTTCATAGCTGTTCACCAGTATATTGGTAGGGGGTGTGTGTGTGTGTGTATGTACATATGTGCAAAAGGCTGCGAATTATGTAGTGGTTTATGTGCCTTTATAGCATTTAACGGTTTTTGCGCTTACATGGCATGTAAACCTAAAAGGGCTTGTTTTATTTGGGTAAAAAGTGGAGTGATTATAACAATGGAACATGTGTCAGGTCTTGTTCTCCTTTGTTTCATCTTTTGTGTCCATGGATCTCTTAGTGTCTTTGCTTCTCTATCGAGTGGTAGAAGAATTGCTATTTCTTTCTACAATATGCTGTGTGGATGAACTAATACCTCTCAAATAATATTCAAGCTTTCAAAGTATATTGCTCTGTGATTAGACTATTGTTCTATATTCTCATTCAGCTGAATGATACACCTTTATCTGTAGGGATCATTACCCAAGACGCTAACCTGATTTCAGTCTCTGGTGATAGAAAGGCAGGGAAACTATGTTGTCTCCTTTGGATAAGGGAGATGTAGTATCTTGTATATAGAGAACAAATTGACCTTGTGAATGCAATGGTTAATTAAATGAAGACCATAATTGAATGTCAGTTTGCACTAAAAAATGGTCTGCCACCTTCCAAGATTCATCTAAGAGCAATTGAGACAGTCAATGCGTAGGTGTTTATGGGCTCAACGTTAGGTCATTGCAAGTGTTCTATTAGCAATTACTGCCTTTATTATCCTGCTTACAAAGAATGTTAAGCTTTCCTCTTGCTGGATGTGCATATTACTTAATATCATAGAAAGTATGCTGAGCATTGATTTAAAATTTACTTTGGATTCAAGTGACCTGTGACCACTATGTGATTGATTTTAGGAAGGATTCTGGAGAAGTCGACACACCTACAATTTGGAGAATGTGTCTCCTGGCATATGCTATTAGCAATATTTCTTACTGCTGAAAATAATGGATATTTATTCCATAATGACTTATTCTGAGGAATATTTGCCAGAAGTAGCTGCAGTTTTTCCCATAAGATGTTTGTTAGTACTGAATAAAGATGAATAATGTATTTTTTATTGTTGTTCAATAACCTTGCTTTCTATTCCTATGGAGTGTACATCTTGACAGTCTGTTTAGAGAAGAGAACAGATTTCCACTTTATTTAAAAGTCATTAAGCTTTGTCTTGTTCAGGTAGATTTTGTCATCAACCACACACAACATCTTTCAAGTTGTATCAGAAAATGGTGATAAGAGGAGAAGTGTTAGTTGCTAGACTTTGGGGAGTTAGCTAGTCTAAAATATTTATGGTAAATGTTCAACTGTGGCTTGGTAGCAAGCAAATGCCACACTCAGTTCCCATATAGCTACCCTAAACAAGTACTATTTGGGTTTCATGTCCACTCAGAAATCCGGTATTTTCCATTGTCATACAAAGAGCTGAAAGCAATGTCAGTATATTTAAATATGGTTGTGATTTGTGGGGTGACAAAAGCATGTTCAGAATCCTTTCCCCAATTTTTATTGTTTGACTTTCTAACATTTCTGTTACTCATTACATTTGTTAAGTTTTTATTTAAATTCCAGTTAATATACAATGTAATATTAGTTTCAGGTGTACAGTATAGTAAGTCAGCACTTCTATACAATGGCTGGTACTCATCCTTGTGCCCTCTGTAATCCCCATCACCTATTTCCCTATCCCTCCACCCACCTCCCCTCTAGTCACCATCAATTTGTTCTGTATAGTTAAGACTCTGTTTTTTGGTTTGCCTCTCACATTTTTTTGTTGTTTTTGTTTTTGTTTGTTTGTTTATTTTTTTTCCCTTTTTATTAATTTTTTCAGCGTAACAGTATTCATTCTTTTTGCACAACACCCAGTGCTCCATGCAAAACGTGCCCTCCCCATCACCCACCACCTGTTCCCCCAACCTCCCACCCCTGACCCTTCAAAACCCTCAGGTTGTTTTTCAGAGTCCATAGTCTCTTATGGTTCGCCTCCCCTCCCCAATGTCCATAGCCCGCTCCCCCTCTCCCAATCCCACCTCCCCCCAGCAACCCCCAGTTTGTTTTGTGAGATTAAGAGTCATTTATGGTTTGTCTCCCTCCCAATCCCATCTTGTTTCATTTATTCTTCTCCTATCCCCCTACCCCCCCATGTTGCTTCTCCATGTCCTCACATCAGGGAGATCATATGATAGTTGTCTTTCTCTGATTGACTTATTTCACTAAGCATGATACGCTCTAGTTCCATCCACGTCGTCGCAAATGGCAAGATTTCATTTCTTTTGATGGCTGCATAGTATTCCATTGTGTATATATACCACATCTTCTTGATCCATTCATCTGTTGATGGACATCTAGGTTCTTTCCATAGTCTGGCTATTGTAGACATTGCTGCTATAAACATTCGGGTACACGTGCCCCTTCGGATCACTATGTTTGTATCTTTAGGGTAAATACCCAGTAGTGCAATTGCTGGGTCATAGGGTAGTTCTATTTTCAACATTTTGAGGAACCTCCATGCTGTTTTCCAGAGTGGTTGGACCAGCTTGCATTCCCACCAACAGTCAAACTATCACTCTTCGCAGATGATATGATACTATATGTGGAAAACCCAAAAGACTCCACTCCAAAACTGCTAGAACTTGTACAGGAATTCAGTAAAATGTCAGGATATAAAATCAATGCACAGAAATCAGTTGCATTTCTGTACACCAACAACAAGACTGAAGAAAGAGAAATTAAGGAGTCAATCCCATTCACAATTGTACCCAAAACTATAAGATACCTAGGAATAAACCTAACCAAAGAGACTAAGAATCTATACACAGAAAATTATAAAGTACTCATGAAAGAAATTGAGGAAGACACAAAAAAATGGAAAAATGTTTCATGCTCCTGGATTGGAAGAATAAATATTGTGAAAATGTCTATGCTACCTAAAGCAATCTACACATTTAATGCAATCCGTATCAAAATACCATCCATTGTTTTCAAAGAAATGGAACAAATAATCCTAAAATTTATATGGAACCAGAAAAGACCTCGAATAGCCAAAGGAATATTGAAGAACAAAGCCAAAGTTGGTGACATCACAATTCCGGACTTCAAGCTCTATTACAAAGCTGTCATCATCAAGACAGCATGGTACTGGCACAAAAACAGACACATAGACCAGTGGAACAGAATAGAGAGCCCAGAAATTGACCCTCAACTCTATGGTCAACTAATCTTCGACAAAGCAGGAAAGAATGTCCAATGGAAAAAAGACAGCCTCTTCAATAAATGGTGCTGGGAAAATTGGACAGCCACATGCAGAAAAATGAAATTGGACCACTTCCTTACACCACACATGAAAATAGACTCCAAATGGATGAAGGACCTCAATGTGAGAAAGGAATCCATCAAAATCCTTGAGGAGAATGCAGGCAGCAACCTCTTCGACCTCAGCCGCAGCAACATCTTCCTAGGAACAACGGCAAAGGCAAGGGAAGCAAGGGTGAAAATGAACTATTGGGATTTCATCAAGATCAAAAGCTTTTGCACAGCAAAGGAAACAGTTAACAAAACCAAAAGACAGCTGACAGAATGGGAGAAGATATTTGCAAACGACATATCAGATAAAGGGCTAGTATCCAAAATCTATAAGGAACTTAGCAAACTCAACACCCAAAGAACAAACAGTCCAATCAAGAAATGGGCAGAGGACATGAACAGACATTTCTGCAAAGAAGACATCCAGATGGCCAACAGACACATGAAAAAGTGCTCCACGTCACTCGGCATCAGGGAAATACAAATCAAAACCACAATGAGATATCACCTCACACCAGTCAGAATGGCTAAAATTAACAAGTCAGGAAATGACAGATGCTGGAGAGGATGTGGAGAAAGGGGAACCCTCCTCCACTGTTGGTGGGAATGCAAGCTGTTTGTTTATTTTTTGCCTACTTATTCTATTTCTTAAATTCCACATATGAGTGAAATCATATGGTATTTGTCTTTCTCTGATTTACTTATTTTGCTTAGCATAGCACTCTCTAGCTCTATCCATGTCACTGGAAATGACAGGAATTTATTCTTTGTCATGGCTGAGTAATATGCTATTTTGTGTGTGTGTGTGTGTGTGTGTGTGTGTGTGTGTGTGTGTGTACCATCTTATTTTCCATTCATCAGTGGATGGACACTTAGGCTGTTCCCATAATTTGGCTATTGTAGTTAATGCTACTATAAACATTGAGGTGCATGTATCCCTTTGAATTAGTATTTTTAGATTCTTTAGATAAATACATAGTAGTGCAGTTGCTGGGTGGTGGGGTAGTTCTATTTTTAACTTTTTTGGGAAACTCCATACTGTTTCCCAGAGTTTGTTTTCCTACCAACACTGTAAGAGGGGTCCTTTCTCCACATCTTTGCCAACACCTGTTATTTCTTGTGGTGTTGATTTTAGCAATTCTGACAGGTAGGAGTGTTGTTGAACATTTTTTCATGTGTCTGTTGGCCATCTTTATGTCTTTGGAAAAATGTCTATTCATGTCTTCTCACTTTTAATTAAATTACTCATTTTGGGGGATGTTGAGTTTTATAAGTTCTTTATATACTTGGATACTAACCCTTTATCATATATGTTATTTGCAAATATCTTCTCCCATTAAATAGTTTGGCTCTTAGTTTTATTGATTGTTTCCTTCATTGTGCAGATGCTTTTTTTTTTTTTCCCCATTTTATTTATTTTTTCAGCGTAACAGTATTCATTCTTTTTGCACAACACCCAGTGCTCCATGCAAAACGTGCCCTCCCTATTACCCACCACCTGTTCCCCCAACCTCCCACCCCTGACCCTTCAAAACCCTCAGGTTGCCCCAACCTCCCACCCCTGACCCTTCAAAACCCTCAGGTTGTTTTTCAGAGTCCATAGTCTCTTATGGTTCGCCTCCCCTCCCCAATGTCCATAGCCCGCTCCCCCTCTCCCAATCCCACCTCCCCCCAGCAACCCCCAGTTTGTTTTGTGAGATTAAGGTCCTAACAGTTTATTTTTGTTTTTGTTTTCTTGTCTCAGGAGATAAGTCTAATAAAATGTTGCTATTGCTGCCTATCTTCTCCACTAGGATTCTGATGGTCTCCTGTCTCACATTTAGGTCATTAATCCTTTTTAAATTTATTTTTGTATATGGTATAAGAAAGTGATCCAGTTTCTTTCTTCTGCCTGTTGCTGTCCAAGTTTCCCAACACCATTTCTTGAAGAGATTGCCTTTTTCCCATTCGGTATTCTTTCTTGCTTTGTTGAAGATTAATTGACCATATTATTGTGGGTTCATTTCTCATTTTCTATTCTGTTTTGTTGATGTGTCTATTTTAATTCCAGTACTATAAATTGGCAAGGAAGCAATAAAACTTTCACTATTTGCATATTACATGATACTCTATTACCCATTACATTTTAATTAAAAAAAATGAGATGTTGGGGTGCCTGGGTAGCTCAATTCGTTAAGCGTCTGACTCTTGATTTCCACTCAGGTCATGATCTCAGGGTTGTGAGATTGAGCCCTGTGTTGGGCTCTACCCTGGGCATGGAGCCTGCTTAAGATTGTTTCTCTCTGCCCCTCCTCTGCTCGGCCACACACTCTTGCTCTCTCTCTCAAAAAAAAAAAGTGTCATCTAGCCTGGCATGTTCATCAAATTAGGCTAAGCCATTCTTAAGTATCAGTTAAGTCCTGAAATATTGGTGGCCTAAGTTTTTTTCTCCAGAGAAGTGCTCTTATAAGGGAATTTTAAGATCCCATCTTGTGGTTCTTCATTATAAACATTAGAAACATGAAGCTTTCATGGTATGAGCAAGCAACAGAGTAGATCAGGTGCATTTAAGTGTCTCAGCCAAGAACTGACAACTTAGAGTTTCATTTATACTCCATCAGCTGGAACTAGCAGTATTACCCTGACTAATTATAAGCAGACTGAAAACTTTTGTCTACTGGGTGTCCAGGAAAGAGAGGAGAAAAGAATATTTATGAGAGTTCTTAATTACTACCACCCCCAGAAGGGCATCATTTCCAGTAAAATTATATATGATTTTTGCTTGCTGTTGGCTAAGCTTATTGGACTTGTAAGTTTTGGCTCCTACAGAGCTAAATGCTACAGAATTGAGATACCTTGTTTTCCTCATGAGCTTATTTAGGGCATAGATCCTATTAATTCCTAGTTATTGATGGTTGACTCAACTCCTAAAATAGCCTTGCTTTCAGTATCATGGGAGTTAGGAAATGTAAACTGAACATTTGTGACAAAATTCACATGATAGTTGATTTCAAATTATTACTTGTATGAGGAGAGGGAACAGATGTTCATCATTATTAACCACTAATATTTGATGAGCACCTTTTGGGTACTTATGTTTATAAGAAGCCTTGATGATGGTGGTAGAAGGCTTAGAAAATCCTCTAAAAGAAAATATATATATATGTATATATATATATATATATATATAGTTTTAGGCCAGGGGTTTTTAACCTGGGTGCATCAAACCTTATAGCATCCACCATGGCCTTTGGTGGAGTTTATATGAGACCCTGAAGTCATATGCAAGGTTTTGTACATGTATGTTTGTGTACTTTTTCCTGTATTCTCAAAATGATCAATGTTCCAAAAATGTTTGGATATGTTTAATCAAGAGAACATTTTTATTTTATATTTAAGGACACGGGAGAAACAGAGTGTACAGGATTTGAAGTAAGAAATGAAAATGTCTTGTAGTCATCTTAGGTCACCAGCTTTTATGTTTGGTGTTCTATTTTTTTAAATTATTTTTTCAAGATATCACTTTGGAGCTTAAAGCTTGGAATTCTTAATTGGGGCTCTATGGTCAGAGCTCTACCCCTGGGGATAAAAATACATTATATGTTTATAAAAAATAAGAAATAAAAAAGAATAAATAGATTTTTTTTAAACGCAGCAATAAATTGTTTGCTTTTGGATTAAACTATTCCATATTCTTTACCCTGAGTGGCTGACTTATATCCTCAGCATTACCTTGGTAGTATGGCATTTATTCTTGAATTTAATGAAATAAAGGAAAATATATTCATAGATATTTTAGCATGCTTTAAGAATAAATTATCTTAGTAAAATTATTTTTATATTCTTTTAATATGAAAGAGTTCCACATTTTCCATTGGAAGTTCAGGAATAAAATACATGGTATAACCAGTAAGACTTGCCTAGAGCATGAATAAAACAAATTCTGTGAATCTGTAATAGTAAATTAGCTTTGGGTCTTATAGGGACATAGAAACTGGGTTGAAAATAATGCTGTGAGTAGTTAATAGAAATGAAGAATTTGAAAACCTTTGCTTTTCCACTGACTTAACGAAAAAAAGTTTGTATCAGAATATCTATACTTCACTTCTTATAACTTTATCTCAGTCTAGGTTTTCTTTTCTCTGACCATTCCCTTTAGAGCATGGAAAGGCTCAGCTTTTATAGTACAATCCTTATTTTTGTTCCCAGTGTTGCTACTGTTTTTGGAATCTTACCCTTTGCAAAATAAGCAATTAGACCTGCCTTTTATTCACAGTTTAGATAAATCTACATCAGATGTATTAGAAACAAAGACAATACTTTAGGAAACTGGTGAAGGAATAGACATATTTGTAAGTATATGCATATTGAACACAAATTTACTGAGAAGGAAAAAAAGAGAAGAACTGAAAGTAAAATTATTTTATTTAATTCTTTATTTAAAATAATTTTTTTTACCACAGCATTAATTGTGGAAAATAAAAAAATGAGACCCTTATAAAATCTAAATATTGTCATCAATAAGATGGCCTTGTCATTCCCAGAACACTTATGTAGAGACCCAAAGCCATTTCCTCATGCCCACCAAAGCTGTCTAGTTCTATAATTAGAAACGAGTAGGTGAAAAGGTCATGCTAAAGCAGAGGTTTTTTTATTGCAAGATATTCTATGGTAGTTATTAAATGTTACATAATATGGATCAGTCTCTCTGTCTCTCTAATTTAGTAGTTAATATTGGACATAGCCTGAATCCACTCCTTTTTTAATAAGATAAAATCCTTACATATATCTATATCTATATCATCTATATCTATATCTATATCGATATCTGGACTAATAGTCTATATCTATCTATATAGATATATAATTGATATATAGATATATCTATATATCTATATCTAGACTATTAGTCCAGATATAGATATATCTATATAAATCTATATCTAGACATAGACATAGATATAGATATATCTATATCTAGACATCTATATCATATCTAGACTATTAGTCTATATAGATCTAGATATCAGGATATAGATATAGATATCAAGATTTCTTTCCAAATCAAGTCAGGTAAATGTGTTGCTCTTCTCAGACAGGAAACCTAAGATGGCAAGGATATTGTGGACTTTAATCCTATTGTATAATTTTTTTTGTTATAGTATATATCTATATTGCATGATTTTTTCATATGCAGTGGATAAATAGGGGGATATATCAAGGAAAATATAAAAATGTCTCTGCTCATTTATGGTATCTCTTGAGATGATTCGTCATGGACCTACCAAATAATAACAGCTGAAAGCCAAAACCAAAAAGATCATCAAACTGAGTGACAACCCATGAATATACCCTCCCCTCCCTAGAAACGTACACACACTTGGTTGACTTACAGTCTTCCTCTATTCCAGTTTTCTACATATGTTGCTTAACTGGTGTACACTATGCTATTATCCTAAAATTGTTTCCTTTTCTGACAAAAGTGTTTAACACAGCATCTCACACATGAATAAGTGTGTTGGTTATGAGAATCCAAATAATGAACAAAAGGGAAAGCCTTAAGTAATGAGAAGATTTAAATAACAAAACACTTTGAAAGAAATGGAGAATCAAGCCTGAAGAAATCACATTGTAATGTGAGACAAAGCTACAAAAATAAATAAATTAATAACAATGAAAGCTTTACACATCACAGTTATCATTTTCTTTAAATGGAATTGAAAAACATTTGCAATGGATTGAAATTAAGAACTATAAAACTGTGTATGGGAGGATACCATTTTGTAGCATCTGTTCTCACTTGGCACCATATGAGCAATTTCTTTATGAGGTAATTGGCCAAACAACAAATGTTAAGTTTCTATTTTAAGCCAGTGCATAAAAAAAGGAAAACAGGACAATGAATCATTGTTATTAACCTACAAGGTTAACATAATATTTTTTCCAATATCTCTTTCCACTTCAAAGAACTGCAGTGCTTACTACAATCAATTCCACCAAGTAACTTATAAGAAGTTTGTAAAGATAAACCATTGTATTTATTTTGGTGTTATTAGTAATTTAGGATGTTTAAAACTAGTGACATTTTTACTGGCTAGTTTCTACTTATTTAAAGTATTATTTGTAAGACTTTGTAGGTTCTTAGTGCTCTGTATTCTGTTTCCTATAGTTATTTATTTGCAGAACTTTATAACAAAATATATATGTACGTATATATGTACATATAAATTTTATGTTCTATAATTATTATGTATACTATATTATGATATATATTTTATATATAACATGTAATAATAGCAAAACAAGATTTGGGTGACCAACCTAGGTTTTCTGATAAAAATATGTTTCTTGTATCTGTGGGGAGGAAAAAAATAAATATAATTAAAAAGCTATCCTAACTTTTGAATGTATTTTCTTCATTAGATTATACATTTTTTTGCAGGGAAGGATTTGATTTTGTTCCTTTTGGAAGTTTAGACACTGCTTACGATATAATAGTTGTGCATTGTTTTTAAATGAAATTAAAGTGAGTAAGATTTCTCAGAAAATGCATTCCTCCCATTTAACAAACTGTGATTGTTGGCCATTTTCAGAAGCATACATTCTTGGAGGGTCTTATCAGCGTTTCTGAACAACTTGTCATTGATTTTCTCATTTCTCATAAATTGAATGATTAGAAGTTGATGATTCCCTGTCTGGAACTACAGCTAAGAACTTCAACACTCCCTTGAGTGTCCCACAGGCATCCCAAATTATACATTTTTAAAATTGAATTTTTCAATGATTCCCTAAATTATATGTCAATACCATTTGTTTAATTGACATCTCTGCCAAAATTTTGACTATTCTGATCTCCCAATCTCATATACAAAGCCTAATGATTCTACCTACTGGTCACCTTTCAAATTCATCCACTTCTTTTCATCTCCCCTTCTTCTAGCTGGCAGTCTACTGATATCTCTTACTTAGGTTACTTCAATAGCATATCCAAACCTGAAATCACTTTGTCTTTTCAATATAAAACAGGTTGCTTATGTTAATCTTCCAGCTAGCACCTTTAGCGATCACAGAAGATGCCCTCTCTGAAAATTCTGGTGTCTGAACAGCTGTTTCGAAGGACATTGTAAAACTTCACTGAAATTCTATTAGATAGCCAGTGCAGAAATAGAAAGTGTCTTACCCCTAGCTGGTAATGATGTGATGATGCTTAAGTTTACTCACTTGCCTTCTTAAGGCTCATACTCATTCCAGCTGAATATTGTCCAGAAGATAAACACAGCATGCTTGCTGACTGAACTCAGGTCACAGGGAAATCTGTTCAAATAGTCATTTTCTACTAATAAGTTTCTCTATTAACTATTCTCTTCACTTCTAGCACATTTGTAAGGTGAACATGAGTATAAAAATAAATGTTCAATTTCAGAGATAGAATGGGGATTTTAAAGTTCTCTAAGTTACCCAAACAACCCCAAACTAAATATAACTGTTTGAACCAATAAAATGGTGATTCCAGGAACACAGGAGCAATGAAATTCAGCTTTCATGGAGATGGAAGTAAAAAGTAACTCAGTAATAATGTGTCAAGATACATTTATTCTTATCACTAAGGCAAAAATAAGGACCAACTCAAAAAACAGAGTCAAGATAAAGCTAAAATGTTAAGAGAGCATTTAAAGGTATAAACTTTCAGTTATGAGATAAGTAAGTACTGGGGATATAATGTACAACATGGTAGCTACAGTTAACACAACTGTATGATACATAGGAAAGCTATTAAGAGATTAGATCCTGAGAATTCATATTAAGGAGAAATTTTTTTCTTTTATTTATATTGTATCTGTGTGAGATGGATATTAATGAAACCTGTCATATTAATCATGTCATAGTATATGTAAACCAAACCATCATACTGTATACCTGAAACTTACATAGAGATGTGTATCAATTATTTCTCCGTACAACTGGAAAACACACCTGGGTGGCTCAGTCAGTTAAATATCTGCCTTTAGCTCAGGTCATAATCCCAGGGTCCTGGAATCAAGCCTGGCATTGAGCCTGCTTCTCCCCCTCCTTTTGCCTCTCCCCCTGCTTGTGGTCTCTCACTCTTTCTGTCAAATAAATAAATAAAATCTTAAAAAATAAATAAAACTGGAAAAATATTAAGAGAAGTAAAAGGTCTGTCAATTGAATATATAAATTAAAAAATAAATCCTACATTGGATATTTCCAATCAGAATTGATGGAAATGATGGAAAGGATGGCACTGTATTCACGATGCACTATATATCTATGACAGAAAGCCGTCTTTCTTTAAATTATTTGTAAGGTTTGATGTTTTCACTGTTTGGAATGGCATTATTAATTTATTTGTTGTTGTTTTTTTTTTTGAAACAGTATTCTATTTTTACTCCAAAAGGTATATTCAATATTCATACCTGTGGAAATTGTTAGTATTCAGTCTACAGTTGGCATCTCCTGCTTGTATGAGGACCTCTTTGGTCACCGTCCTGCAGGAAGTCATCTTTTGATTACTATGACCAAGATCTCTGCTTTTGATTTCTTTCAACAAATTTGTTCTGCAGTGTAAGGCAGGAGTGACCATAGCAACAGCATTAGTGCTGGGACATTCATGTGAAACGGCTGATACACACCAGTGTTGTTTTCAGCAGGATCCTGGAGCACAAAACAGCATAGTTGGGGGGAAGGTTTCATTTATTACTTTTTTGATGTCCTTATTTATTTTATGTGGATGTGTTTCTGAACTATATTATTTTCCTTCTCTGAAAAACTTAACATTTCCTCCAAGGCATACATTTCTCTTAAAGTTGTTTGTCTGAGAAACTCTTTATTTCTCCTTCATTTTTGAAGTATAATTTTGCAGGGTATAGATTTCAAGGTTGGTGGTTTCTATTTTCTCTCAACATTTTAAATATTAAGGTTTACTCTCTTTTTGCTTTGCCTGATTTCTAAGGAAAAACTTAATGTCAGCCTTTGTTCAAAACAGGTAAGCTGTTTTTTCCCTCTGGTTTCCCTCAGAAGATTTTTTTCTGTATCTTTGATTTTCTGTAGTTAGAAAAAGATATGCCTAGGTCTATTTTGGTGGGAGGGGGTTGCATATATCTTGCTTGATGTTGTCTGTGCTTCCTGGGTCTGTGATTTGACATCTGACATTAATTTGGAGAAATTCTCAGTCATTGTTTCAGTATTTCTTTTTTTACTTTATCTGCTCTCCTTCAGTATTCTTATTACACATCTGTTACATCTTCTGTAGTTTCCCACAGTCCTTGGATACTTTGCTCCTTCCCAACCCTTTAACCTTTGTTCTCTTCACTTTTCAGTTTTGAAGGTTTCTGCTGAGACACTTAATCCTCAAGCTCAGGAATTCTTCCCTCAGCCATGCTGAGTTTGTTTAATAAGGCATCAAAATCTCTCTTTATTTCTGTTACAGTGTTTTCGATCTCTCACATTCCTTTTTTGCTCCTTTTTCATTTCTCTGCTTACAATGCCCATCTGTTTTTGAATCCTGTCTACTTTATCCATTAGAGACTTTAGCATATTAATTATAGTTGTTTCAAATTTCTAGGCTGGTAATTTCAACATCTCTGCCAAGGCTGCTTCTAATGCTTGCTCTGTCTCTTTGAACTGTGTTTTTTGCCTTTTAATATGTTTTAGAATTGTTTTCTTGACAGCCAAACATAGTATACTGGGTAAAAGGAACCACTGAAAATACACCTTTGGTGATGTGATGGTTCCATATTGGAAAAAGGGAAACATTCTGTAGTCCTGTGATTAGTGAGTCTGTGCCTCTAGACTGAACTTCATGAGTGTTCCTCAGTTTTTTTCTGTCTCCCTAGTGAGAGAAGGTGTTGTTAGGGTCCATGATCAAAGGAACAAGACCGACACAAAGCAAAAGTCAAGCAAAGCTTTATTTCGCGACAAGCATCGAAAATCAAACCGACTGGTTGGGGCCGTCCCTTACAAAGAGGCAACGACCAGGACACTGACCCCGATGACACCGCTCCCAACTTCGCTACCCCACAACACCACTCCCGACAACTCCCCTACCCGATGACCCTTCCTGACAACGCCAACCCCCACGATCCCGACGACTACTACATTCCCCACAACTACCCTGACGACTATTACTCCCTCACCCACAGACTAACCTTTGTAGAGGTGGTTGAGCCTGGCCCACACACAGGTGGCCAATGAGATGGCAACACACAGGGAAAACTGCACAGTCATGCTCCATTGGCAATATGGGTGGCCAATTGAATTCCAATTCACCAATTCACCATAGCAAATATATGCACGCCCCACTGATTGGATGTCTCCATCCGGCCTGGCCTGCCCCTATATCCGGGGTTTGCAAGTAAGTTCCTCTGGGAGGGGCGGGGTCAATCTAAGTTTACAACCAAACGGCTCCCTCTGGCTAACCAGGCTCCAAAAGTGTCTCCATTGGGCTGGAGTTGGGCATTTCTCTTCTTCCACGTAGAAAGCAAGAGCTGACTGGAAGTGGCTCTTTCCCATCTTTCAGGTTGGTTAGGCTCTGATAGCACCCCAGCAAGTTAGACTCTAGTTCTCCAGCTTCTTCTGAGAGCAGGCCTTGTTAAGAGTAGAGTGCTGTGGCATGTTTCAAAATCGTTGCTCTTCCCCTTCTTCTGGAAACACAAACAGATTTTACTTTGATGTTTACTGATGGAAACTCATCAAGCCTCTGAAGATAAATCTCACAAAATTATGGGGCCCCAGGACCCAACTATGACTAGGACCCCCCACCGAAGATTTTAAGTCTCAGTCTTGTCTACACTGAACCTTCAAAAATTTGTCAATTATAAGTCAGAATTTTTACCTAGGCACTGGTTCCTCCCTATTTGTCTGTCAGTTCCTACCTATTTCCTACCTATTTGTCCTTCTTTCTCTTTAATCTATGACTTGGGGACATTGGTTTGCCCTGTGACCTCACCTCTTTTATGGATCCTGGAATAGTCACTGATTTTTCAGTATGTTCAGTTTGTTACCTATTAGGATCTAGTGGCAACTTCCAAACTCTTCACCTGTGAAACTGCAAGTATTCAATGGCATTATTTTCTAACATGAGTTTTCCCATTTGGTGGCTGGTGTTTAGATATTATGTTAATTTTGTGCAAAGACCTGGTTGAAGTCCCTTATTTATTCTAATAGTTTATCTGTTTTTTCAACATATATAATCATTTGCTTTTTATATTTTTTCACCATTCTTTATGTATTATTCCATTATCCCTGCTTGAAATTGTTTCTGTTAAGAAGTTAGCTGTGAGTCTTAATGAGGCTGCTTAAAATAATTATTTTTATATCTCTTAAATTTATGATTTTCTGTTTCTGTTTGGTTTTCATTGATTTCACCATTATGTGTCCTGGTGTGGTACTATTTTTACGAACCCTTTGGCTGTAGCACGTACTAAATCTGTAGTTTGAAGTCTTTTAATTTTTGAATAATTTTGGTCCTTCTCTTATTAAACATTTCTTTATATTGTCTGTCTCCTTTTTCTGAGACTTCAGGTAAGTAGGTTTCAGTATTTCTACCATGCGCTATATGACCTCTTTGATATTTTCTATATTTTTTCTTTTTGCTTAAGTTGGATTGCTTTACTCTCAATGTCTTTTAGTTTTATAATCTTCAGGTTCTCTTCTGATTTAATATCCTATTCATGTTTAATTCTTTAAATATTATGTTTTTCAGTTCTAAAATTTCAGTTGATATTCTAAAGTTTTAAGGTAACTGCTGAAGCTCTCCATATAACTCATTGTTAAATATTATAATTTCAATCATTTAAAACATCAGTCCATAGGGGCGCCTAAGTGGCTCAGTTGGGTTAAGTGACTGACTTTTTTTTTTTTTTTTTTTCTTAATTGACTGACTCTTGCTTTTGGCTCAGTGATGATCTCAGGGTCCTGGGATCGAGCCTCACACTGGGCTCCATGCTCAGCACAGAGTCTGCTTGTCTCTCTTCCTCTGCTCTTCCTCTTATACACAGTCACCCCCCTCTCTCAAATAACTAAAGACTTTAAAATAAAATATCTGTCCATAGATGCCCATATGTAGATTTTTAAAAATTTGTTTCTATTTCTCTCTCTCTGTCTCTGTGTTATTGGTTTTGTTTTCTAGTATGTCTGATAAATTTTTTTTGAATGCTGGGCATTTTTTATGAAAATGAAAATTTGAGATACTATGGACTCTGGATAATGTTTTTTCTCACAGAGGAAATTTAGTGTTCCTTCTGTCAAGCAATATGGTAGCTATAGCTCATATAAATCAGGAGGTGAACTTTTTATAACTGGCTTAAGACTTACTGAGAGCTGTTCTTTGTGGTTCACCTTAATCCTAGTCTATAAGTCTCTCTGTAACCCAACTACAAGTCTGTCCTTCCAAGAAATGTAAAAGGACTGAAAACTCTTACCAGTCTCATAAGCAAGTCAGCTTATTAGTCTCCTCTCCCACTTACAACTTTATAATTAATGTATACCTCAAGAAAAATATTTGGTGAGTGTTACTTTCACTTTTTTTTGTACCTCTCTCTTAGTTCTGACCCCTCAAGCCTTCCTTATTTTTTTTTAAATTTTAATTTAATTTTATTTTTTGAGAGAGAGAGAGTGAGTGAGTGCATGAGTTTGGGGCGGAGGGGGAGCGGCAGAGGGAAAGGGAGAGAGAGAATTAACAAAGTTCCATGTGCAGCATGAGCTTGGTCATGGGATTTGATGTCATGACCCTGAGATCATGACCTGAGCCAAAATCAAGCAAGAGTCAGATTCTTAACTGACAGCCACCCAGGAGCCCCCAGTCCTTTCCTCTATTACTTTTATTTTCCCAAGGAGGTAAGTGGTGTGCAATAAAATAATTCAATATGAGTGGAACAGAATCCAGTATAATTCAGTATGAGTGGGACTAGGCCTCAGAATCCATGATATCACTAGGTGAGGTTTTGATTTGGAAATTATTGGTGATTCTTACCCTAAACATGCAAGAGGTTTCAACAAGCTCCAAAACAAAAGGGGATGCAAAAACACTTATGAAAGAAAAATTGAGGATATAGAAAGTTATTTATTATGTATCAGCTATTTAATGTAACAAAAATTAGTGGAAGGATTGTGGGTAGAAGAAAATCTATTAGCTATGTACGTTTATCTCATTCCATACTTATCAAAGATGGTTCATTTTAAAACTACCTATTATCAACACCAAAAAATAATAGATTTCACTAAAAGTTTATTTAAAATGTATTTGATAAGTATAAAACCATAAGTGTATTTTATTAAGGACAACTAGAGCAATATATAATCTGCCTCTTGTAAAAATAACATTATAATCAACATATAAATTTAAAAGGCAGCAAAGTTTTCAGTAAGTTAATTTCCTCATTCCATGTTTTCTTTTCTTGTCCCTTCCTAGACATATGTATTTATATTTATATAAAATTGTATATTTATAGTTATATATATTTAATATATATAAATCATAGGAGAAATAGAATATTGTATTATTATTTTATTTTAAATGAACATTTCTTATATTACTACATAATCTTTATATGGTAAATTGTTATACATATGTGACATATTATTGTCCTCATTCTGCCATTTACTCAATTATTCTGCTATATATTTACACTTACAATATTTTATTTTTTATAATATATTGTGAATAACTTTTAAAAAACTTTTAGACTTTTATATTTATTTTTTATTCTTTTGTTGGATGATTATCATTGTATAAGTAAATTTCCATAAGAGGGATAATTTTATGGTTGAAGCACATGTCCATTTATGTTTGGATATTTACATATAATGTTTAAATTGCTGTCATCAATAAAATTTGAATGTTAATTTCACTATGATCAGGTAGCAATAAACATTATGGTTAATTGTATTAATTTAATGCAATATAATACTTGTAATGGTTTAATGCTATTTCTTAATTACTGATTTTTAAAATTTATAAATTAGAAACCTGAGAAAGCTCTCAGATCTTCAGCGATGTCCATTTACGTAAGCTACCAGATCAAGTACCAAAGGAAACCTCCATCTGGCTATTTGGGATGATAATGTCAGTCTAGAGAGCACCTCCTGACTTGATGATGATCCTGCTAGTACTCTTCCACCTTTAGTGTACTGTATTAAGTAAGCACTGAAAAAAAATTCCTACTTTTACATACTGTAATTCTTGATCACAAAGAATATAAGTTTATGATGATCTTTAGGAAAAGCAATTGGAAAAAGGCAGCTCGGAAAATGTAAGGAAAAGCTATTAGTTATCAAATTAGAAATTTTAAAGCAGGAATGGCTGATAAGGAAAATTGCCAAAACAGTTTTGATGATACCCTTATAATTGCACTCATTATATATAGACCCCTGTATATAAAATTAAGGTGTTAATATTTTGAGTAACTTTTTAATTTTTATGTCCCTTAAATATCTGATTTTAACAGCCTCCTGAGTCTTCTATAAAATTTAAACTGATTTAATATATATTTACAAATTTCTGAAACCTCATAATAAAAATTGTATAAAGCGAGAAGTCTTCCTTTTGCCCTTAACTCCCTGTGCTAATTCTCAGCATCCCTTACACTATTATTTATTTCTTGTATATTATTCCTGGAGATTTTTATGATGAGCAGTGGTATGTGTTGATTTTACTGAAATATAGAAGTTTTACTTAACACAGAGTATCCACCTCTAATGTGAAAGGCATTTATTTTCTCTCTAATGTGAAAGGCATTTATTAAATAGATTAATTAAAATTATTTTCCGAAGTTTTATGTTGAAGACAACTCAAGAAAGTGTAAATCAAAGGATTTTAATTTCTGATCCTATCTATAAGTTAAGATCCAATTGTCACATATAATTCTTAAAATTAAACTCAGTGCTTTTTAAATAAGAGGAGATTTATTATCTTGCCTAGCAAAAAGTCTGGACATAAGTAAACTCCAATGCTATTTAATTCAAAGCTCAGTAATAATCTCAGACTGCTTAATTGTTTTTATCTTTCTGTCATATCAGTATATCACTTTCTACCTAAGCAAATGATTCTCATGTTTTCAAGAAGCTAAATAGTTCCAGACTTCATATCCACATATCCAAGGCCACTGATTCACATGCTTCCCCTCTTAAGAGACCTTTTAATGAAGCATTTTCCTTCCTAGCGCATTTATCATTACATCTCATTGATCAGAATATCTCACATGCTCACCAATGAACCACTAATAATAAGAGGATTACTTTCAGAGGTTTAAACAAGCACACTTTTGCCACATAAATACATTGTAAGAAAGACACATGAGAATCATTTCCAGTCTTGTTTAGTGAGAAGGAATTATAGAATAATAACCAACAGTGTTTTCTATACTGACTGTAATCACTCATTTGAAAAAAAAAGAAAGAAAACACACACAAAAAATTGACTAATGATGGAGAAAAACTACTGAAAACTAAATCTATCTTTTAAATACCTGGTATTGAGAAAGAAGTAAATATGTAGTGGACTGATTTGTCTTCATTAACCACTCAGTAGATGTAAGTATTAGTCAGTTCAGGCTGCTATAATGAAATACCATGAACTCAGTGTCTTAAACAAACAGAAAATTTTATCCTGGAAGTTCTAAATGTTGGAAGTCCAAGATCAAGGTGCTAGCCAACTTTATTTTTAGTGAGGACTGTTTTCTTGGCCTGCAGATGACTGCCTTCTCTCTGAATCCTCACCAGCCTATCTCTGTGTTCCTGCAAGGAAAGTGGGACTGAGATCTCTGGTGTCTCTTCTTAAAAACAACAACAACAATACTAATTTTATTGGATCAGTACACCACCCTTATGACCTCATTTAACTTTAATTACCTTCTTAAAGACCCTATCTCCAAATACAGTAACACTGGTGGTTAGGGCTTTAACATCAGAATTTGGGGAGGTCACAATTTAGTCCATAACAATGTACCACTGTTAATTGAAATATATATTTCAGCATATAATGGCTGACATATAGATAGATGATGGTATAAATGGAGAAAAGCAATGATTGCAAAACATCTTTCCAAAACTTAGAGTGGAAAAAAATCTACACTCTTGAATTAAAGCTAAAAAGTGACTTTAAAAACCTCTTGCAAGCAAATATTACCATAACGTCTTCAGTAATGATGATTTGGTGCTTCCAGCAACAGTAAATGATTTAAATAGTGTTAGTAATACTTCCAATTTACCCTTTGACTGGTTTTATCACCCAAACATAAATAGGGCATGCTGCCCTGGAGCAGAGTTACTTGCTTTTGATTCTGTAGACTTTTAATACTGTAATTCTTAGACACCAGGTCAGGAAAAGGAGAGGCCCTGTGAGGATTTCTAAATCATTGCTTTTTTTCTCCAGGAACACAGCTTTAATTTCTGATCAATTCAGTTCAGAAACAGTGACCCCTATGAGACCTGACTCATGAGTTCAACTCATGTTGAGTATTTGGTTGTGTTCTTCTTTAAACTATGTTAGAACAGAAACCATTTTGTTAAAGGCTGAGCCGATAACATATGGGGAGACAAACCCCAAGATAACATTACTTTCCTGTTGCTACAAGAATAGTTTCAAAATTTGGAGCATCAGAAGGAGCAGTTCGTAGATAATAGTATTTGCTTTGTGGTTATTTACATCACAGTCCCTAAAGGAGTTAGGAAATGTCACTTAGGAATTAGATCCATGAACTATAATGAGGAAAACATGAGTATTTAAATAAAGCATAAGTAAAAATAAGCTATAAAAACTATTTGAACAGTTGATGAAAAATCATACCATTGAAAACAATACTTCTGGGCAGAGCTAAACCCTGGTTAGCAGTTCTCTTTGAAGAGGAATTCATAATATGAAAGCTTTTCCATGACAGGGGGCAGGCTTTAGTTTTAAGAACGCAGCCAATTCAAAAGCCTCCAATTTTCACTTTTGGAAATGACAAAGCATTGTATATCTAAAACTGGAAAAGCTCTGAGTTACTTGTTTTTTAATATATATTTATTAATTCTTCCCCTATCAGCCTTAACCCTCTCACATCAGATGAATATCTCAATATGAAAAAGAAAAAAAATGATATATACAGGCAGCACAGATTATAATATAGGACATGATTTATTTGAAAATCAGCCTTCAGAACAGAAGGTGAATGAGATAGCATATAATATAAGCATATAAGAGAGTAGCCTAAGACGTTTCATTGAGCATTCTGGAAAATCTTTGTTTCTTAAGTAATGTCATGGTTTACATAATTATAACTAAAACATGAAAAAAAGTTAGGGAAATAGAATAGTATTTGAAAATACATGAACTGCATTTGGATCACTTATTTATAAACTACAATGGTGAAATTAGGTCACATCTTGTAAAAGAAATTTCCTCTCGTATGTAATTTTTTTTTTTTACTTCAGTAAGTAAGCTTTTCTGCAAGGTATTAACATGCTATTAGCACATGGTATGCATATTATGGAGATTTCTTTAATTTTCATTGTTTGGTATGATTAGTATAAAATAGATTCATTTTTAAAATCCCAAGCAAACTAACAGAAATGAATTTTATCAATACATAACATATAAATGTATTTATACATATAAAAACATAGTATATAAATGTATTTTCTTATTTATTTAGTTGTTTTAGCTTGTGTGGTTTTTATTTAATGTCCTTTCAATTTTGGTAGCTCATCCAAGAAACCACATTTCATGTAATGGTTACATCACCTTAGGCTCCTACTGGCTGTTAACAGTTTCTCAGAGTTATCTTGTTTGTAACGACCTTGACAATTTTGAGAATTACAGGTTAAATATATTTTAGAATGATCTTCTAGAATTTGTCTGACATCTTTCTCATGACTAGATTGCAATGAAGGGTTTTTGGTAGGAATGCTACCACCAGCGAAGGGTCATTTTCATCACATCATATTAAGGGCACATAGTATTAACATGATATATTACTGTTGATGTTGCCCTAATCATAGGGCTAAGGTAGTATTTGGTAGGTTTCTCTACTACAAAGTTACTCTTTTCCCCCTTTTTAACAGTGTACACATATGTATGAATATTTCTCTTTTTATTTCTTTTTTGTTTTAATTCCAGTATAGTTAACATACAGCGTAATATTAGTTTCAGGTATACGCTATAGTGATTCAGCCCTTCCAGTGCTCGCTGTGATGGGTGCACTCCTTAATCCCCATCCCCCCATCCTAAATATTTCTATATGTAAGCATCTGTATCTACATTAAGCTAACCATGAGTTTGTACTATTGTCTCTAACTGTAATCATTATCACATGAAATATTTTAGCTTTTTTCTTAACTGTATATTCCCACTTCAGAGGTGAGAAACCTGATTTTTATCATTCACCATCCATTCATTGAATTGTTCAGTTGCAGTATACTTATATAACAGTATTAGAATATTTTCCCATATTACTTTGGGACTCCACTTTATCAACTAAAGTACAGTGCTTATGAGCCGTTCCGTTTGTAATACAGTTAGATTCCTTTGTCACAGTCTGCATTCCTTCCTGGGACCAGCAGTCTCCTCAATGAGCTTTTCCTTAATTTGTATACATTAAGGCTCACTCTTTGTGTTATAAATGTCGATGTAGTTCATGCCATTATCCATCATGAAAATAATATACACAATAATTTTGCCATCCTAAAAATATTCTGTCCTTCATTTGTTCAACATTCCCATCCTACCCCTAAATCTCTACATACCACTGATTTCTCTCCTGTCTCCATAGCTTTGCCTTCTCTAGAATGTCACTTAATTTGGATCATATAGGATGTATCTTTTCAGATTGGTTTGTTTCACTTAGTAATGTGAATTTAAGGTGTATCTGTGTCTTTTAGTGGCATAATTGCTCCTTCCTTCCTCCCTCCCTCCTTCCCTCTTTCTCTTCCTCCTTTCCTCCTTCCCTTCCCTCCTCCCACCTTCCCTCCATTCCTTTCTTCCATTCTGAAAGATAGTCTGTCCTAATGCACAGTTTATCTCTTCATTTGTAAGACATCTTGATTGATTCTCGTTTAGGGAAATTATGACCAAAACTACTATAAATGTGTGCCTTCATGTTCTTGTGTAAATATACGTTTTCAAAGCAAATGGCTACATATCTAGCAGTGGTTTTGCTGAGTCCTGTGGTGAGATCGTGTTTAACTTTTTAAGAAAGTGCTGAACCTTCTTCCAAAGTGATTGTATGATTTTGTTTTCCGGCCAGGAAGAACTACACATTTGCAGGATTAACTTGCATATTCATAAGTGATTGTGTGACCAAATTTAAAATCCAAGAGATTAATAGATAGACATATAATAAGATACACAGGGTCTAGATCATAAAGCCCAAGTGTCATAATCAAACTATGGAAGGGGAGGGATAAATACTGAACATTTTTATTAGTTGGCGGGATATAGTTACTTATATATTAAAATAATAATTTTTGCAGCAGTGTTAGGAATAGAAATGTGAGATAAAAGTTGGAATAAGGAAAAGAATTACATTGTTGGACAAAGAAATCTGAGTAACAGTTGACAATAGAAACAGTGATGGAATATAGGCAACAATTGAGCTGGAAAGGTAGATGCATTCTAAGTTGTTACAGAGATGTAACTGATAATGACTAGCTGGATGTGGGAGGTCCGTGAGGAGAATTTGGCTAGGAGGCTCGTGTGTCTCACTTGGTTTAATGGAACCGTTAACTAGGATATTGAGCAGTAGAGAAATCTGTCCCAAGAATACAGTGAGATCATAGGCACCTAGGTGGCTCAGTCATTAAGCATCTGCCTTAGGCTCAGGTCATGATCTCAGGGTCCTGGGGTCAAGCCCCACATTGGGCTCCCTGCTAGGTGGGGAGCCTGCTTCTCCCTCTCCCACTTCTCCTGCTTGTGGTCCTTCTCTTGCTGTGTCTTTCTCTGTCAAATAAATAAATAAAATATTTTTTTAAAAAGAATATGGTGAGATCAGGTTGATAAATATTAAATTTAAGCAGGCTGTGGGATATCCAGATATAAGTATTATATAAGATATTTCATATAAAGATTTAGAAATCAGAAGACAAATCTTTACTGGAAAGACAGATTGGAGAAGAATTTCTCCATAAGGTATTAGCTAGAGCCAAGGATGCCAAAGACGAGATGGGAGAAGACTGACACAGTGCTCTGGCTTTATAATCAACATGTAAGAGATGAAAACAAACCCATGTAGGTTAAGAAACTGTGACAGACACAACCAAAAATGATCCATGCTTGAAGAAAGAAATTAGAGAAAACCACAGTAGTTACTTGTAAAAAAAAAAAAAATCTGATTTTTGGATTCAATCACATATTTACTGAGTCACAATCTCTGGGGCTTTGAAAAATTGCATTTTAAGAATTCAGTAGCTATTGTATATACTACGAAATACTATTGAGAGTAAATGCCATTTTGTAATGAATTGAAGGTAAACGGAAGATGAGGAAATGGAGGCATTGAGTAGAATTTATGTAATCGTAAAATTTGGCAGCAGAAGATAGGAGAGAAACTGCAAGTTGTTGGATCGGTATTAAAAATGAAGATATCAAGAAAATGAAGGAAAGGGAGAGGATTCCTGCTGGAAAAAAGTTCAACTTGAATATGTACATATTTATATTATATATTTGTGTATATGTATATTTTATATATGCATATATATATATATATATACACAGAGAGGCTAATGGTTAGTAATGTGGGCTAAAGCATCTTAGCGCTGGGAACCATCAGCTGCGAAATTCTGAGCAGTTACTTGACCCCTGTTTCAGTGTCTTCATCTGCATCAGAAAGAATAATACCTATTCCCTGAAGGAGTTTGGGTGAACTACATAAAATGAAGTAGAAAAGACTTGGTGTAATACTTGCTACATTAATGAACATGAATTAGGTGTTTTGCTAGGGATATGTCTTCAGTTCCTAAAAGGGTTCTAGTCTAAGATAGGACAAAATTCTAAAAGTCAAGCATACAATAACTAGAAAGAAAATACACTTACAAATAAATAAATCTATATCTTTATCCTTTTTTTCAATAGAAATCTTCTTTAGTGATAGTGTAAAGCATTCAAGAACAACAAATCCAACATTTCTCAGCTAGCATTCCCAGAAGAAAATCCCTGATATCAGAACCTACAGCTCTATAACTTAGAAGGATGAGCTTTTCTGATAGTTGGGGGAAAAAACATGCTCTTTCTGTGCTCTCTAAACACGCTTTGGTTGATAGAAATGTTCCACTTTTCAGCAATGAAAATTTCAAACACTGGTTGATTTCTAGAAATGTAAATGCTTAAATACCTGGAATTCATATTGGATTTGTTAGTCAAATGTGTAAATAAGTCCCTGAGGGAAAAGTCACCATGAATATTTCTCAATTATAATCAAGACCAAACATGTGAGAATAGTTACCCCCATGAGCTCACCCAGGTAGATAGATAGATATTTAACTTCTGAGTGAATCACATGAGGATTATGCTTGGGGATTAGTAAAGTCCTTGTAATAAAGTTTCAAAGCTTTTTTTTTTTTTTTCTTTGCTGCTCTATCCTTGGTTAATGCCTTCCTAGCAGGGACGTATGTATAATTTATAAATGCACAGGATGTACATAACACACAGGAGTGGAAACAAATCTGTGATCCTTGCCAGTGCTCATTCCAGATAAGCACACACACTAATATATACTTGGGTTTGATCTTTAATTAGGTGAATAGTCATGTTTACTCTCTTATGAATAATATTTAATTATTTTCTATGTAAATAAAATATGTTCATCCTTAGTAAATGCCTTAGCTGTGTGGCATTCACTTAATAATAAAATCTTGGATGATTTTAAAATAATGTTTTACTGTGTTGGTGTGATTGTGTGTCCTTTATAACAGTTTTATGCTATTAAATATTGTGTAATTATAGAACAATTAATTGTAACTTAAATTTAGCAATAGCCATAACAAACCAAAACCTGTACTACAGTACACTATTAGGATTACATGTTGAGCATGTGAATGATTTTACAATACTTGGAGATCCTTATCATTTAGGAAAGTATACGTTTTGATGAAAGCATTGTGTCAACAAAATTTTCTTTAGAAAAATTTTAATTTATTAAAATGTCACTTTACAGTTTATGTTATAGCCACTTCCCTGAAAAATTTCTATTTTAAATGACAAATGAGTGATTTAATTAGGTCCATAGTATTTGAATAGATGTTACTTCTTTTTTCTTTTTTTTTTTTAAAGATTTTATTCATTTACTTGACAGATCACAAGTAGGCAGAGAGGCAGTCTGTGGGGGGTGGTGGAGAAGCAGGCTCCCCGCGGAGCAGAGAGCCCGATGTGGGGCTTGATCCCAGGACCCTAAGATCATGACCTGGGCCGAAGGTAGAGGCTTTAACTCACTGAGCCACCCAGGCGCCCCATGCTACTTTTTTTTTTCTTACAGTTTGAATGTCTTAGAGACACTGGAGTTCTAGATTTGATACTATAACTTTAAATAATAAATAGAAATTCTATTATTCCTCAGACCCAAGTGGGCTTGCATCAGATATTTATTGACTCAGAGTTTTAGGAGTTGAGACAATTTTAATACCATAGAACCAGAGACAGGGAACTTAGCTAACTTAGGACTCTTTTGCATATGTAGGAAAAGATACATAACATTTGACCATCTTTAAGTGTACAGTTTAGTGACATTATGTACATTGACATTATCATGCTAGGTTTGGGTTTTGATGATTAAATATCAAGTCTTAAAATGCATTTGTTCAAAATTACTTTGTGCTTCTCCAAGTGTGTGTGCTATTAAGAAAGGATGATTCTGGGGCGCCTGGGTGGCTCAGTGGGTTAAAGCCTCTGCCTTCGGCTCAGGTCATGATCCCAGGGTCCTGGGATTGAGCCCCACATCGGGCTCTCTGCTCCACAGGGAGCCTGATTCCTCCCCTTTCTCTGCCTGCTTCTCTGCCTAGTTGTGATTTCTCTCTGTCAAATAAATAAAATATTTTAAAAAAGGATGATTCTGACTAATTAGTTATATTTTAGAGATATTTTAATGTTTAAAAGGGATAGAATAGAAATATTGCTCATTAAGCAGGAAGACTTATTTCCATTGCTTAAAATAGGGCAAAACTAGGGATCCTGGACTCAATGCTATACATACCTGATTCCTGGAGCCGAGATCCTGAGAGGGAGGCCCTTTCAGGCCCTCTTGCCAAGAGGGTTCCTGTGTGGCTTTGCTCAAGGACGAATTTAAGAGTGAGCCATTTAGAGAAAAGGATGAAGATTATGTATATAAGTAAGAAAGGAGCTACTTCATAGACAAAGTAGCAGTCTCTCTACCCATTTGAAAAAGAGGACTCCTTTTTGCCTGTAACAAAAGTGTTTTATGCTTTTTTTCAATTAGCTAACTGTATAGGGAGGGGCTTACTCTTTAACTATGGGTTTATCATTCACTTTGGGCAGTTAGTTTTTTCATTGTCTTAGGGTTGTGGAATTACTGGCAGGGTCTCATTTTAAGAATGTCCAGTCGGAGGGAGTGGGGTCTTGTGGTGTTGATGAGTTGCATCCTGTGACTCCTTTTATGACCTGCTGACCTTTAGGTTAAGGGTCAGCCTAAAACCAAAATGGCTTTACTTTGGTCATCTTGACTCTTGAGTCTCCCTTCCCTCCAGCCTCATGCTCTTTAGTAGGAGTGATAAAATTTTGTTATCTGTTAATACTTTTGTCTTATTTCTGAATTGTTTCAAACTTGGGAAAAGAAGATATTTCTTACTCCTTACTCAGAATAATGCACCCTTAATAAAATATTTAAAATAGATAATAAGAGAAAATTGCTATGTTATTACACGGAAACGATGCGTGGTAACATCAACATTACCACTTACATGAAAACTTGCTTTTCCATGTTGAGGTGCTTCGGGAAAAATTGACATCCTCTAAATGGGTTCAAGCTAAGAATGAAATGACAGAAGTAATTAGTTTTTTAATTAGTGAATATTTGTATCCAAGATATTTAAGAGTTAAGCAATTAATTTGGAAATCTAATCTATGTTCCCACTAAGGATTGACGTAAGCAGTTATTGCTGATTCTTGATAAGGTAAACATTCAAATAATTGCCATATACTATACAGCTTTAGAATACTGTAGCTACAGTGATCACTTTTATCAGTTTTCTTAAAAAATGGCTTATATATCAGACATATTTTATAGGTACAATTCACTTTTCCTGGTCAAATAGAAAGCTTATCATGTCATGAATTGTTCTTTTTCTCTTTTCTATATTCATGGAAACTCATCAACTTAATAATTTAAGTTTCATTCTTCCAAATGTGCACTCACTCTCAAGGCAGCCAGGTTAAATAGAATCTGTATATTTGTATGTGTAAGTGATATGCTGGGAATTTGTGTTACTGTTTCATTCACTGCAGGAGTCCTGGAATTTTCTTACATGACTGCTCATTGCAGGTTGAATGAAATGCCCATCTCCTCACTTGTCCCTTGGAGATTTGGGGTTTTTAGTCTACTAAGGACATTTTTTATCTCCCACAGTGTGAGTTATCTTCACTAAGATGATTGTATCTTTAGGTAAAGCGTATTAAAACTGGCAGTCATTTAAAACATATTAGCTCAGAATGGATTTCTACTTATTATTGCTGAATACTGCTTCCTGAACACATGTCTGTGTAGTATTTCCTCAGAGAAATCTTGCTGAAAGATTGTCTGAATCTGATCCATATTGAGCCTGACATTGCCATTATTCCAATTAGGGAAGTATCAGCCATTACAGTTACTGTGTGATGGCCAGGTTGATATTTATAGATATTTTTTCTTAGTGTCTTTCTTGGTTCATCATTTAGTTTTTAGTTTTAGTTTTTGTTTTTTAACAGAGGTCATGTCTCAAAGCAAAAAAAAATTATATTGTAATTCCTAAGGCTAATAGGAAGTGGTATGATCTGAAAGGATAGAGAGACTCGCAACAAAGGGAGTTTTTATTATTTCTAGCTAGCAGGTCTAGCCTATAATGAAAGGGTAAGTAGCTGAAATTTGTCTCCAGGCCATCTCTTCTCTTCCAGCACCTTTCTGTTTATATGCATACATCCCTTGCCCCCTCATGCCCTCATTGCCAGAGACGCCAGAGTCCCGTGTACTGCATTCATCGTTTACCTTCCCTGGGAGGGACTCATTTTGTATTTTCTGTTTCTTTGCTCCTTAGAAAAATAATAATTATTACATAGTTACACTGTGCTCTGCCTATCAGCTAATGAGAATTAGTTAATGTGGATATGTTCATTTGAAGTAATGAATTATATCACAGTGAGGTGATCTTATCATGCTTCCCCCTCTGGCAAAGGAGATTTCAATCCATACCTTACGAGAAATTGAGTCCAGTATATTGTCCTTCATGTCACAACTCATTCTCTTCCTATTTTTGGTCCTGGTAATTTAGTTCAGATCTATAACTCCTGCTTGATTGTAGTAGCCTTGTAACTTGTCTTGTTTGTGGTATCTACATTCTCCAACCCTTCAATCAGTGTAGACATTCTAAATGCTGCCTGCAACTTGTCATTCTGTCTTTGCAGTCTTTGGTGGCGATTTTTAAGGCAATATGGCTGACCACATACCCAACAAAATTACTTCCAGTACAGCTACTAAAAATACTAAAGTATTTTTTAAATCAACTTTATTGAGCTGTAACTTATATCCATGAAACCCTACTGCAATCAAGAGATAGAGCATTTTCATCACCCTGCCAAATTTTCTTGTGTCATTTATAGCCAATCACCCACCATACCTTGGCTCTAGGCAAGCTCTAACAGATAAAATGTTTTTAAAAATTACTTTTAATGCACTGTTGAACTAGAAACCTGAGGTTCATTGGAACATTGTAAAAATTGAACATATACCAGGTCACAAGTCAAGCCTCAACAAATTCCAGCAATAAAAATGCTACAAATCATATCCTCTGTATACAAAGATACTTAAGTTGAAATACGTGAAAATATATTTCTAAGTTATTCAGAAATCAAAAAAGGAATTATAATGAAAAATTTTAAAACAGAATTAAATTATTTTTAAAAACCTCCTATTTAGATGGATGAGATATACCTAAATAATTTTAGAAAGAAAAACTATAGTTCTAAATGTTCATGTTTTTTTAATTTAACTTTTTCAGTGTTCCAAAATTCATTGTTTATGCACCACACCCAGCGCTCCATGCAATATGTGCCCTCCACAATACCCACCACCAGGTTCACCCCACCCCCCACCCCACCCCAAAACCCTCAGTTTGTCTCTCAGAGTCCACAGTTTCTCATGGTTTGTCTCCCCCTCCAATTTTCCCCAACTCACTTCTCCTAAATTTTCATGTTTAAAAGTTAGAGTTTCTGAATTAAGAATTTAGAAAAAGATGAGATTACATTGGGGCATATTCTGTCCCAGCTAAACTTGAACAAGTTAGGACTTACATTCCTGAAGGGAGACTTTTAGTGGATCATGGCTTTGCTTCCACTCCGTACACACAACTATCCCAGATTCCTTTGTAAATTTTTTGTTTGTCTTGTCTAAGCTTTGGAAAATCCTCTCAATAGCTCTTAATTCTGAAAGAGACCATGATTTAAAATCAACCATGAGGGATTTCTTCCATGAGGGATTTCTTCCTTTAGGGAAGCAAACTGTAAAGGGCCGGCTGAGCTTTGAAGAGTTTCCATTTGATTTGAGTCAAAGGAATAGAATCAGAAAGAAAAGTAGTAGTCGTAGTAGTAGTAGTAGTAAATACTAATAGTGCGTATGTTATGGGAAAGGGAATATATGACAAATATAGGTTCCAGTTGTAATTTAGGGTGATCCAAATATAACACAGTTTTAAGTTTTCCGTATCATTTATTTGTCTTAAGGAATCCTTAAGGAAACAATTTTGGTACCTGAGTTATTTTTTGGCAATCTTCGTTCTATAGCCCATGGGAAGGTTTTGAAAAACTTAATATTCCTTAAATCCCTTTCTGCTTAAACTGGCTAGAGTAGATTCTTTTGTCTCTAATATTCATAAATTGACACAGTATAATTCCATTAACAGGGAGCAAGGAATATCAAACTAGAGTGTTGTACAAACTATCAATTTAGTCTTATGGTCAGTATCCTGAACAAACACATACTTTTACTGAGATGCGATCTACATACCATATACCCACTTCAAATGTGTAGTTCAATGTTTTCTAGTATACTTACAGAGTTGTGTAACACCAAACATCATGAAAATACAATTTCAGAACGTGTGGTTACTCCAAAAAGAAGTCTGTACACATTAGTAGACATTTCCCATTCCTTCCCAGCCACAGGCAACCACTGATTTACTTTCTCTCTTTGTATCTTTGTCCAGTGTGGGTATTTCATATAAATGGAATGATATAATATGTGGCCTTTCTGTCACTGGCTTCTTTTACTTAGCATGATAGGTTCACAGTTCATACATGTTATAGTAGGTATCAGTATTCTTTCCTTTTTACTCCTGAATAATATTCCATTCTATAAATATACTGCATTTTATTTATGCATTCTTTATTTAAAAACACTTGGGCTTATCCCACATTTGGGCTATTGTGAATAATGCTGCAATAAACATTTGTATATACATGTTTGAGTGGATGTCTATTTTCATTTCTCTTGGTATATATGTAAGATCCCATAGTTATTCTATGTTTAACATTTTCAGGAAATACCAAACTGTTTCCAAATTGGCTGTGATATTTTATTTTACATAACCAATAGCACTTTATGATAGTTTATATGTCTTCCCATCCTTATTGTCACCTTTTTTATTAGTCCTGTCAGTAGGTATAATTTGGTATCCCATTCTAATTTAAAACTGGATTTTTCTGATGACTAAGGATGTTTAGCATATTCTCCTGTACTTATTGGTCATCTGTAGATCTTCTCTGGTGTAACACATATTCAGAGCTTGTGCCCATTTTTAATTAGCTTGTTTTTATTTATTGCTATTCCCAATTTCCAGTTCTGTAAAAAGACTTTAAGTAAACTTGTGGTTTTTTTTTTAAGATTTTATTTATTTATTTGACAGACAGAGATCACAAGTAGGGAGAAAGGCAGGCAGAGAGAGAGAGAAGAGGAAGCAGGCTCCCTGCCAAGCAGAGAGCCCAATGCGGGGCTCGATCCCAGGGCCCTGGGATCGTGACCTGAGCGAAAGGCAGAGGCTTTAACCCACTGAGCCACCCAGGCGCCCTAAGTAAACTTGTTTTTTATATATTGAAAGTTCCCCAATGTGACCATTTTATTATAAATTATATTTGCTATATTTTGCTATTTAGAAATAAAAGAGTAAGAATCGGCATTATAATAAGAGTCCTGTAAGAGGCCAGAGTCTGGTCATGAGGAGACGTGTACACAGATAGCTGGAAACCCATGAAAATTTCTTTGATCAGATATGTTGCTTAAGTATCGCATATGTCAGGATCCTAACCTAAAAGAGATGGTCCTTTTCAGTTGGAGAACACACAGATATGCAGGCTCTTCTAATAGAAGGTGTTTAAGTGAATCTTTGCTGCACCCAGACTCCCATAAAACAAGATTTGAGGAAAGTTTTCCAACTATCTGAGAGGTTACTGGAGTGGAAGATCAATCTATAGAGACCCTAGGTTCTTGCAACCTATCACATGCTATTCCCTGTAGCTGACTTGAAAGACCAGCTTAGCTGCCTACATTTGTCCTTTGCCCTGTGCACTTCCTCTTATAGGCTCACAATTGAAAGAAATGAAGACAGCTAGAGAGACACATAGTGTCATTAGTAAGAAGACAGATTTTTTTGCAAAGAATATTAATTTTGAGGGCACCTGAGTAGGTCAGTCAGTTAAGTGTCTATCTTTGACTCAGGGCATGATCTCAGGGTGTTGAGATCATGGTGCTCTCCACTCAACCAGGAACCTGTGTCTCCTTCTCTCTCTACCCCTCTCCCCAGTTTGTGCACGTGCACTCTCTCTCAAATAAATAAATAAATAAAATCTTTAAAAAAAAAGACAAAACATGAATATATGTTCCTGGGATACACAATAAACTCAGTGTTTGGGATTTCTGTTAATAGCGGTTTGTACCCAACATAGAACATAGCTCAGCATTGTGGAAGGAGAGCTCTAGAGACCTCAAGGGCATGCTCTCTTTCTGAAGAGATGATTTTAAGCCGTGGTGGCAAGTGATTTCTCTTGGATCTTGGTGGGGTCTCCAGAATTGTTGAAGATGCCTACCCCACTACAGAATTAATCAAAAAATCTATTGATCAAGCAAAATTAAATTTATTAAGCTTACTACAGCAGGGTAAACACAAACTTAGCAGAGTGAAGATGGGAAGTTTATGTAAAGGGTTTTGGGACCTGGTTTTGGTGATTTTAGGTGGATTTTTCAAGATAAAGAACTGACTGGAATTAAGCAGAGTTGATGAGAGACTAGGTTTGGTTTGGTGGGCAGAGCAAGGCAATAATCTTAAAATGAGTCTTGGTGATTTTGCTTTTGGATTTAACATGCAGACTGTTGTGGTTGGGTTATGGACTTATTTTCTGAGAGTAAATACTTCCAAGGGCCAACTCTTAGGGTCTTTTTGTTTGGTCTTGGAGATAGGAACCTAAATATATGCCATCTTCATCTTTTACATAGAGGCAGATAATTATTTATATTGGCTTCATTTCTCACTACAACCTTTTTTAGAGAAGGAATGTGGAGGAAATAAAACAAGGAAAAATTGGTTACATATGGAACATTTAGAACTTGATTACATTTGGTTTTCAAAATTTCTAAGTATAATAAATATATCTTAATTAACTTTGCTAAAGCAAGGCTCAAACTTTTACATTTTTCTACTAAAGTTATATATTTCTTATGGAAGTTATTCAAATAAAAATCTAAGGTCATATCTCTTCAGCTTTCTTTGAAATGTGGTTCTTTATTTTAAAAATTGTTCTAAGTTTTTGAGTTTATTCTTTGGTCCTAATAATTTAACCATGGGACTTTTTTTTTTTTAATCCCCATGAGTTTATTATTATCTTTCTTATTTCTCTTGTTAATGGTATGCAAATAAAATGTACAGAGAGCCAGTTTGGACCAAATACGTAATTAATAGGATGTGCATTATAATGCCTAAATAAATATTGTTCAATTCAGAACCAAAGGATAAGCTATGATAGCTATCCTTTTTTTTTTTTTTTTTGCTGCAGTTCCCACTGCCACCCCATCTCCGATTACTTATTACCCATATTTTTATTTTCTTCCTTTATAACCTACACTTAGGTTGGGCCAATGTCTCAAGATTTGACATTGCTTGCAGTTTTTGTTCTTATTGTTCTCTTTTTCTCCCCTCATCTATAGAAGTTTTAGAGTCCTCACTTTATCCCCAGTGCTATCTCAGAAATTTCACTACAGTGTCTGTTCAAGTATTTCTCCTTGAGTGTGAAGGGTGATTTTAAAGAAGACTGTGTCTCTTTAAATCTAGGAAATGGGTATAAACATTTTTATAACCAGCCTATCTTCATTTGAAACTGTTGGACTTTCTGAATTGATGTTATAGCTATTCTTTATTTTCTACTTTTCTTTTACTCTACATTTTTGAGCATTTCACCTTTTTGGTTTCTAATTTTTTGTGGCATTTTAATTTTTGCAGTTATATTTTTAATTTCTAAGAGTTCTTTCTCATTCCCTCATAACTCCTATTTCACAGTTTCTCTTCTTATTTTATCATTAATAAACAGGCTCTGTAATTGACCTGAAACTACTAGATAAAGTTTAGGGTTTTTTTGTTTTGTTTTGTTTTCTGCATTATTTCCATTTATCTTCACATCATATTGTATATTTTCTTATCTTAGATTTTTCTCTTTCCTGCTTCATTTTCTTGAAATTTGGGTGACGCTTAGTTTTCCTCTCTATTTGGTAATAAGACTTTAGAGATACTCAGAAACTGTGTATATGAATTAGGCACATCCAAGGATACTTTATCCAGTAATAAGTTCTCTTTTAAGGAATATTCAAAGAGTAATTTGTATCCTGTTCTCCACTATGAAATGCTAAAATACGTAAAGCTTTACTTTAGGAAAACTAGATCCCTTCTTTGATTCTACCATCGATTCTTCCCCCCATACTCTAAACCAGGGTGTATTTCGATCTCTCTTCTTAAAAGTATTATTGTTTTTTAAATAGTGTTTACCTGTAATTAGCAAATTCCCGTGTGGTGACCACTTTGGACAAAGGAACAGGAAAATACATGGGGAAGCTGGCTTTTTCAACATATCTTTCTAATGAATGCGACCACTTCTACAACTGCCCTCCATTGAAAGTACATTCATTGATTTCATATCTCTCAGGATATAAACTAAGTCATGTGACAAAAACCACTGCTCTAGCCCTTTTTTGTGTGGCATGCCAATCAACACCATTCCCCATTTTCCACCTTTGAGAAATCTGTTGACATCTCTTGCCTGCTGAGAGCATGACAACAGTTTCCTTCCCGTTTTCCTGAGGCTTTGGGCTTCCCCACCCTTTTCAAATTTCTTTACTATCATTCTGCTGGATTTTTAATTGGACAGGTAATAAACTCAGAAGCTTAGCTTGACATCGTTGATCTTATGTTTAACTCTCTATTTCATTATATTCAAAACTATGTTTCACCTATAGTTTAAGGTTAATGGTTAGAATGTATGAATAGTTCTGCTGCTGTTGAGAGGAGGTTGAGGTCCATGCCTGCAGCCTATTAGAGCAATCTAAATAATGTGTATCGCCGTGGCATTCCTCACAAGAACTTTGGCTGTGTAGATCAAGATACTTAAAGATTTAATGCCTGGGAATTCTTACAATCCATCCTAAAGAAATAGCTAGGGACTTCTTTGAAGAAAGCAGGATAGGGCTGTTCATAGTATTAAAAATTGAGAAGTTTAAAAGAAATGAAATCTTGCCATTTGCGACGACGTGGATGGAACTAGAGCGTATCATGCTTAGTGAAATAAGTCAATCGGAGAAAGACAACTATCATATGATCTCCCTGATATGAGGACATGGAGAAGCAACGTGGGGGGTTAGGGGGATAGGAGAAGAATAAATGAAACAAGATGGGATTGGGAGGGAGACAAACCATAAATGACTCTTAATCTCACAAAACAAACTGGGGGTTGCTGGGGGGAGGTGGGATTGGGAGAGGGGGAGGGGGCTATGGACATTGGGGAGGGGAGGCGAACCATAAGAGACTATGGACTCTGAAAAACAACCTGAGGGTTTTGAAGGGTCAGGGGTGGGAGGTTGGGGGAACAGGTGGTGGGTAATAGGGAGGGCACGTTTTGCATGGAGCACTGGGTGTTGTGCAAAAACAATGAATACTGTTATGCTGAAAAAAAATAAATTAAAAAAAAATTGAGAAGTTTGAAAGAACCCCAAAGAATTCAGATTAGGAAATTATTAAATAAGTTATGCTGTCATGCATGCAAAGAAATTTAGGCAAATAAATCAAAATATGCTTAAATGATCACAATATAATATTAAATGAGAAAACAGGAAAAGATATATATATTCATTATAATATACATTTTAACTCAAATCATATTCAATTATCATCCTTATCAGTATAAGTACTGACAATTTTAAATTAAAATATATAGATATTAAGCTATTATAACAAATATAATTACATATACTATATAATTTCATAAGTTAAAAGGAATTATATGAAATATAAATATAAATATAGGAAAGGAATACCAACAGAGGTTATCTTTTTTTTTTAAATGTTTATTTATTCATTTGACAGAGAGAGATATCACAAGTAGGCAGAGAGGCAGGCAGAGAGAGAGGAGGAAGCAGGCTCCCTGCCGAGCAGAGAGCCCGATGCGGAGCTTGATCCCAGGACCCTGAGATCATGACCTGAGCAGAAGGCAGAGGCTTTAACCCACTGAGCCACCCAAGCACCCCACCAACAGAGGTTATCTTGAGATGAATAGATTTCTATGGGTTTTTATTTTTCAAATTATCTATACAGAACAGTGTACTCTTTTTTTTTTTTAATATTTTATTTATTTGACAGAGAGAAATCACAACTAGGCAGAGAGAGAGGAGGAAGCAGGCTCCCCGCGGAGGAGAGAGCCCGATGCGGGGCTAGATCCCAGGACTCTGGGATCATGACCTGAGCCGAAGGCAGAGGCTTTTACCCACTGAGCCACCCAGGCGCCCCAGAACAGTGTACTCTTAATCAGAGTACAGTATTCTGTACTGTGGACTGCTGTTTTTGTCCACATTTTAGGGTTTCATACTGTGAACAAATGACACTTCAAAATGTCTTGATTACTAAACACTTACTGACATGAATGATAAAAGTAGGAAAAAATCATCATAGGTCTATTCGTTATAGTGTTCTTTTAATTTGCATGAACTTTATCATTCAACTTTCAGCGTATTTATACTTGTATTAGTGTATACAGAACAAGTGCACTGCTGTAAGACAGGATTTAATATTACAGTTTCACAAATAGCTGGGTGCCTATCCTATTCAGACAGCTGGGCTTTACTGTTCTCTGGTTTATTTTCTACTGCCAGAGGCATTTTCATCGACTACACAGAAAGCACCTTTACTCTTTAAAGTTCAGCACCATTTGGAAAGATATTGGCTTAGAAGAGAGTTTGGGAATGCAAGATAAGAGCCTTTTAAATTAATACATCGACAAGCCTGAACTAAGTCATCTTCTGATATGCTTGCGGAGGGAAAAAGTTCACTTGACTGGATACTTCTATCCATTCATTGAGTAAGAAGCTGCGCTCATCTTCAGCCGGTCTAAATTTGATGGCCCTATTTTCCGCTTGGTTAGGAGCTATATATAAATATATCACATTCTCTTTTTTAAAGTGTACGTTTTCAAAGAAGTGTACTTTTAGACCTGCAATGTATTTTAATATTCTTAGAAAATTTATTTTTGTAATGAGCGTCTCTTAAATTTTCAGACCTCACAAAGTATAGCAGTGTTAAGACACCGCCCATTATGGATTGTAAAGCACACTTTATGTCTGTCATTTGCAGAAAACAATTTTAGGCAGTAATATAATAAGACAGCTTATGCAGTTTTAAAGAAAATTAATACTTTCTTAGTGATTAGACATTTTTTCTGACCTTTAAAATTGTGATTCAGGTCAACTGGGTAGATTTGTGCATATCCTAGTATCTGATAGTTCTGAATTTAAATTACATCAGGTTTTGCTCGTAGAGTCTGGATACTGTGATAAGTCTTCCAGGTTAGCATCAAGTTTTGTAAAAAGCCCTTAAAAAAAAAATCCACATGTTTGTGAATTTGAGCTGGGATTCAGTTCAACATAAAGAGATATCTCTGGATATAATAAGATTACCTCATATACAATAAGCATGATTAAAACCAAAAAAAAAAAAAAAAAGGCTGACAGCAAGATTTTCTTCTCTTTATTTGACTTGCTTTCTTTTGAAAATCTCAATTTCTGTTCATACATGTTTGGAAACCTAGAGCTATACCTTCAACCATGGTGGGAAAAGACAGAAGTGTAGGAGGATTTCACACATCTTGAACTACTTCACCACCTTCCCTCAGAAGCAGCTATTACCAGTAAAATCCATTGGGTAAGATAACACTGTTTGCCAGAGTTTCTGGGGGGGGGGGGGACCACTTTTTAAAGAATATGCTTTATTTGCATATGAAATCTCTATTTCTCATACTCCTAGCTAGTATCTAGTTAATATCAAAGAAAGCAATATGTGAAGTAGTTAGTATGTACAGAGAAGAAAATACAAACTAAAACTGTGAAATTATGGTAGCATCATTATAATCATCTTTAAACTTAAGTATTATTACATTTTTAAGACATGACCAAAATAAAATGTCTAGCTGCTAATGTTTGTCAAACACAAATTGACAAAAGGTTTAAAATGGTTTAGGGGAATTTTTATCCTGGAAAAAATTCATAGTAACCAGCTACATTAATCATGTTCATTCCTGGATTCAAGTTAAAAATAGTTTTCCCAAGGGAGAATATTTTGAGTGCCTGTGTAACATTACTAAATAAAGCATCCCTTCCCTACCAGCTGTAGGTGTTTCTTTTTATTCCTTATTTCTTGTCCTTTAAAAAAAAAAAAATTCCTAGTCAGCTATACTTGTAGTTGAGGTTGCCTTATATTTTTTTTATATTTTTTTAATCACCTTAATTAAAATCCTTAGGTCCAGATGATTTCAGTATTAATTTCATTTTTAATTTAAGAAAATTTTGAAACACATTTCAAGTATTGACAGCACTTCAAAGTAAATGACATTAATATGTCTGCCTCAAAATGTACAAATATTCAGTAAATTTATTAAATGGAATATATTTAAAAAATGAGCTTTCGTGAATCCTAGTCAGGTGTTATAATCAGTCTAATTATGAAATAACATTGGATCTTCAGAAAGTTTTGATTTAAGAATTCTGGATAGGGATTGTGTATGTATGGGTATCTTTGTTTTATTCAGTTTTTGTCTGAGAAGTTTTTATTGAAATTGAGTAAATTTAAAAAATTGTGTCAGAAGATTAGAATTTTCAAACTAATATAGTCATCAGTCTTTTAGTAAAGACAAATAACCAAATTAAAGTAAATATTGCCTGTCTAATTTTCCGTTGCTATTGGAGCATTGTTATTCCCAAAATGTAGTAGGAACAAGGGTTCCAAATTCAAATGCTTATGAAGAGTCAGGTGCCATAAATGTATGGGGTGGTCAGATGATGAGAAGGGAATGCAGTTGGGAGTAAGAGAGAATGTGTTCTGAAGATGGGTTACCTTGCCTAAAAGCATCCAGAGTCTCCCTATTTTCCTGTCTGTCTGTCTCTCACCTGTGCTTACATACACACACCCACGTACACGCAGCCGGATGTGATCCTTAAGTCAGAAAACTATGTATCTTTTTTTTAAAAGATTTTATTTATTTATTTGACAGAGATCACAAGTCAACAGAGAGGTAGGCAGAGAGAGAGAGAGAGGGGAAGCCAGCTCCCTGCTGAGCCGAGATCCTGATACAGGACTCCATCCCAGGACCCAGAGACCATGACCTGAGCTGAAGGCAGAGGCTTAACCCACTGAGCCACCTAGGCACCCCAGAAAACTATGTATCTTAAAAGGAAAGATGGAAAATAATTTGGAAGAACTTCTGACAACCGAAATAGAGTTTCACATTTAGCTTATTTGTTGTCCATTTTCTTCCACTACTCTTAAAAAAAAAAACACCTAAACTATCATTAAATTATTCATAATTTATTCAGCCAGTCTTTAAACAAATAATTATTCATCTTCTACTCCATTAAAAATGAGTGTAAAGCTCTGGGGAAATAGAAATGAGTGAGGCAATTCACGCCTTAAGGGGGAGCCGAACAAGACGCAGTTACCATGCGGACAGGAGAGCAAGGTGCTCTCTCTCAGTCTTCCGCAAGATGTGCACCCATCCTATTAGTCTGAGCGTGTTAGAGAAGCGTTCACGGCGGCAACAAACTGTGGTTTGAAGGAAGAGTAAAAGCCAGTCAAGCAATGAAATGAGACAAGGGATTTCCATATAGAGGAAAGATTGAAGGGACAGGTGTAATTGAGAAACTAAAGGGAATTCCCTAAAGCAAGAGCCTAGGATGCAAGTTTGTTTCATGTTTTAAAGAAGCAGGGCAGGGGCGCCTGGGTGGCTCAGTGGGTTAAAGCCGCTGCCTTCTCTGGGGTCATGATCCCAGCGTTCTGGGATGGAGCCCAGCATCGGGCTCTCTGCTCAGCAGGGAGCCCGCCTCCCTCCCTCTCTCTCTGCCCGCCTCTGCCTACTTGTGATCTCTGTCTGTCAAATAAATAAATAAAATCTTAAAAAAAAAAAAAGAAGAAGAAGAGGGCAAAAATATGGCTACCTCCATTATCGAGGGTGTTCAAGTAGTTGTCAGTTGCCCATTTTGTTTCCCCTTTCATCGGTTAACTACAGTGTAATTTGGCTGTAAATACTATGTAGGTGTCTGCTTTACCTATCCTCCGTTTTAAAAAAAGTCCCTCTCTGTACTCCCTACACTCTGAAAAGACCAAAATACATAAACAAAATAAAACAAACCAACCAAAAAAACAGTTCTTTGGTTATACTTAATAAATGTATATCAGAGAGAAAGAAAGGAAATAAAAGAATATAAAGAGAAAATGAAAGCAAGAAAGAGACTAGCTCTTTCCTAGTCATAATTTCAGAGTCATTCTATCTCCTGTTTCAAAGAGCGAATGCAGTTTGTTTTACATTTAGGATTCTGTATTATTTTACCATGTCAGTATACTTTAACATGAATCTCATCACATGGCTTAAAACACCAAAAGAGGAGGATGAAACTAACTCCAAAGCAAGGTGTTCAACTGCAGTTTTAAACGCTTATGTGATAGCTACATGGAAGAAATTGAGTCAAAAAAATTATATCTTGCCCTCTGATTAAAAATTCCTGCAAATGGACAAGAATATCTGTATTCCAAATGCATCCAATGTTATGATATGGAAAACTGGAACAGAGCAACAATAGCTTGAAAATCCATCGGGAGAAACTTCACACTGACCTGGGTAAAACTGCTAATTTAATTTTATCATTTCAAGTGAAAGTGACTTGAAACCAAGGGAGACTAATCTGAACAGTAAGCCTAATTGCAAATGCCTCAGTACATTATGTAGATAATAACAGCTCCCATGTGGATAATAGAAGTTAGAAGAGAACTGAAAATTACACTTTCTTTTGCCATAGTGAAAATGAACCGATATTGCATCTTATCTCCCGATCCACAGACTAAAATGGAAATTGCTTTCCAGGTTTTACTAATTTTACTGACAGGATATGATGTGAAGGCTTTTTTTCCCCCTTATGCACTTACTCTGATTAAATATAAAAATAGATCCACTCGCAATATTTTAAACTGACAGAAAAATCAGAAAAGGGAAAACCTATTCATGTACGTGTCTGATTTCATATGGCTTTATCATCAGCATTCATAACGATATCTAAAATATATTGAGAAGCTTCTCTTTCAAATTATTCTATATTATGCAAAAGATATTCTGTTGATGTGCCTGTGAAACTGAACGTATCCGAAATTAGCATGCGCTGGTAAAGCATACACACCGACCTTACACTATTTAATTAAACACCATAAATGCTATTATGAGTTAGTATTGAGATGTTTAATATTTGCATATAAATTTAAGTCATTTCAGGAAATTATATCTCAAATTAAAAAAAAGAAGGCTTTCATATTTCAAATACAGAGATTAAAAAAAGCCAAGCGAGGTACTGAGAGATTATACAACCACACAAGTGGGAGTCCAAAAGCAATCCTACGGCACAGCCTTCTAATGGCACTGCAGTGGGAACACCAGGCCCGGGCAGCCACCAAGGCTCTATGTGTCTGTCCTCACCCAGGCTAGGACTGCTTGCAGTTCACAAGGACAATATTAAATAAATGCTGTATTTACTTTACTTTGCCTTTGTGGATGTCTGCAATGCTCTCAATGATGTACGCTCATCGGCAAACATATGCACATAGAGGTGCAGATGTTTAAGAAAATATTCTTAACAAACAACCAATTGCTTGTTTCCAAGTTACATTTATAATTCAAGTCATGTTTACTGTGTTTAAGCATTCTGTTCTGCAGCACGGTACGATCTGGTGCCATTTTTTTGGTTTTAATTGTTTTTCTATCAAGCTTTTTTTTTTTTTTTTTTTTTCTATCAAGCTTTTTAAAACGTTTTTCCTTTGAGCAAGTTAAGGAAACACAGAATATCTTAAGTGAGGTAATAGAACAGAATACTCTTATCTCTTTCAAAATTTCGTTGATCCCCAAAAAGGTGTTTATTGAAATGAAGTTTCTGGAATCTGAGAAATTCCAGGGAAGTCTGAAATTGGTCTAGAAATTGGTCTATTTGACATCATTCTGGGAATCTATTCACTTTCTCCACCTGAAGATTCAACAGCAACTTAATAAAAAGATACAAGAAAAGGCATGACAGAAACTTAAGAGTAAAAACATTTTTACCCAGTCTACTTGGGGTTTACTTGAGGAATCCACTAAATTAATTTAACTTAGGATACTTTATTTCATTAGTGGCATGATAACCTCAGAACAAATTACGTTAATGAATTAATGTTTCAGATAGAGTATTTGGTTCATTTTCTAAGCCTCTTCTTAAGGCTCCAAAATGCTTGTGGTATTGTTACATCACCACCACATTATTTTACATGGGTAAATGGGGAGGGATGTCTTCCCATAACTTTATTACATTCTATGTAATGGAAAAAAAAAATCTTTGAAGCACATTTTGCCCAGATAGCCTAGTCAAAATAAATGTGGTTTTTTTGTTTTGTCTTTTGGGTTTTTTTTTAAGATTTTATTTATTTATTTGACAGAGAGAGATTACAAGTAGGCCGAGAGGCAGGCAGAGAGAGAGAGGAGGAAGAAGGCTCCCCGCTGAGCAGAGAGCCCCATGTGGGACTCGATCCCGGGACCCTGAGATCATGACCTGAGCCGAAGGCAGCGGCTTAACCCACTGAGCCACCCAGGTTCCCCTCAAATTAAATGTTTTTAATGTATTGATACTTTCATACTTAATATGTGAAAAATACTGTACCAAGTACTGGGAATAGTATGGAAAACAGATACTTCCCTCATCTTCATGAAACTTATTGTCCAGTAAGGAAGACAGATAATTACATAATTCTAGGAACAAGTATAGGCACAGCTTGCTGGCTACTTTGAGAATGACATGGTTCTGTAACAGCATATTGGATTTGACACAGGCTGTGAGATGAGAGACAACTCCTTGGATCATAGGTTGAGGAAGTATCGTCATGGAAACGTTTAGATGAATCTGCATCTGCATTGTAAGGGGAGAGCTGTTCTTGCTGTAACTCGAGCTTTCCATTACCTATCTCAGTATGGACAGCCTTCACAGCAATGGGATTAGCAAAAACTTCAATTTTTAGGCATTTTGTCTCTGTCATTTTTTGACGCCACTGAATAATTTAAGAAAACATTATGTCCATTTGAAAGTTGATCTTACATGGTTAATATCCACACACCCTAAGATCCTGCCTTATTACAAGCTTTCACCCATTTTTCCCTAGTTGTTGAATAAGTAAATATTCAGTGACTTTGTTTAGTATGACTATTAGGAGTCCATATGTTGGAAAATCTCAGTGTTTAGAAGCGATTTCTATTTTTGGTTGATTGACTAAAGAAGAAGTGTTTTCACTTGCTCGACTTTTTAGGAAAAAAATGTATTTTGAAAAAACTAACAAACCTTTTTGGACAAAAATGTTAACTTTGTCATAAAAAGCTAGAAATTCAAACAGAAGTCTCATTCTCATAGTTAGATTTGATTTTTGGTATAACTTGGGGGTAATCTCCATGGCTTGGTTTCTACATCAATGAAGGAGTGTTAAAAATTACTACATCTCTACAGGAGTCTTGCAAGGATTACAGAATTAATGTATTTACATTTTTTGAGTCTGAGATGAAAGTTTCTAAATGAGTATTAAATGTTATTCAGGACAAATGCTATAGTTAATCTCACATTCAGGTTAATAAATGTCACTTTATATCAAAGGTTTATTTTCTGCATTTCTGCAGAAATATGAAGGAAATTATTTATCTTCAGTATTCTGCTGACAAGAATTTTTTTACGTGTCAAGAACTATTACTAAGGACTTAAAGAAATGGCCTTTGACATTTCTCAACCCTGTGTTTGCGGCGTTATCTACAATATAAGCTATACTTTACAAATGGCTTTCAAAATTAAAAGCTGTACTTCTGGATCAAAGGGAAGGAAAAAAGTATCAAGACATGAGCAGTTTATGCAATGAGAAATTGAAATTAGGTAAGGTGGATCAAAGAGAACAGAAAAGAAAATGGTGTCATTGGGAAGATTATAATGACAAGTTTTAAAATGTCTGCATCTGTATTAAAATCAAATACACCAAATGAAAAATTCTTTAATTTTCATTGATTCCTGAAATTCTCACTGAGAATCATTTGAGTAAAGATTGATTCCTTTATAAAATGTTGTATCTAACACTAGTTTACACTATATATGGTTTTTAGTTTAGCAGAAGAAATATTTTAAAATCATGATTAGATTGTAGGAACAGGATCTTACCATATTTTCTCTTCATGATTTTACACATGTGACTTACCACACACGCACAGAGATAGTGCAGATATAAATAGTGTATAAGACAAACAGAAGTAGTTTAAGGTTTTCTCAGAGTGAGAAATTCCTGGCTTAAGGATTTTAAAATGTCATGTGTACTTTACTGCTATTTATATTTTTGTTGACTTTCAGAAGGAATGAAATCCAGTGGTTAGAGATAAAAATAAGAAAATTCCATCATCTCTTTGTGCTCCCTAATTGGCCTGAATGGATGTAGTTAAGCAACATTTTGCCTCTGAATTTGTAGAATTTTGTCACTGGATGAAAAATACTTAGCTTATTCTACATCTACATCAGATTTTAAACCTATTATAAAATTTATTAAACTATAAAATTATATATAATAAGTAGCTTTTCCTACTAGTATTTTTTTTTCCTTTTAGACATCATGGGAATCATCATTGCAGAAGCTGATAATGTTTTTTGAGATTCTCAGAAAATGAGTCTAAAACATACTACCTTGAACTGATTTGCAAAACAGTAGTTAAGAGAAATTTTGAAATAAGCATAATATATATCATTAAAATATGTGGGTGAGGATTTTTTAAATTAGTGACAAAAATAAATAGCTCTGAAGGCTGAATTTTTTGTGACAGGGTACAGTACTTATTAAGGAGGGTCTAGAATGAATGGCCTGTTAAATGCTCAATTTTCTGATATGTTATGTGGTTTATAGAGAACTATACAGATATGGACAGGATTTTAAGGATCATCTGGTCTAGTTATTAAAGAAAGTGTTTCTAAGAAAGAGCCCCTGGATTGCTACAAAAGTCAGGGGCAGCAGATCAGTTCTGAGTTTACTTTTTACATATAGCAGTTTTATAAATAAGGTCATCGAAGGAAACGGCTCAGCTACATGAAGCAATTTGAAATACACTGCTTTACAGAACTCTTTCAGTTCTCAGAGTGAGGGAACCAGAAGGCCCAAGTGACTTTTTTGTCATGAAGTTAGTGCTTTGAACTTCAAAGTCATTCAGTTGTTTCTCTCCGGGACCTCAAGATTTCAATGACGTGTACCCTAGCGCCCTCTACCTTGCTCCCTCTGCTATAACTGCAGTCGCCCCCATTTTTCCTCTAACAATCCTCGCATGCTCCTGCCAGAAAGACTTGGCTCTGGGTGTTCCCCGTGACTGCAGGGATCTTTCCCAAGATAATTTCCTTTTGATTCAAATGTCAGCTCTTCAGTAAGGCCTTCTTTTTTATCCTAGCTTAATAGATTGATTGCAAGAATGGCCACGATTCTTTCCCTCCCTCTGACAGTGCTCCTTGCGATGTGACTTTGCAGTGCCCCCCCGCCGTGATGACAGAGATGAGATGTTTTCCATCCTTTGACTCTGAGATGACTTTGACTTGCTTTGGGAAATAGCCTGTTGTGCACGTGATAGGTTCTAATCCCAAGTCTGGGCCTTAAGAGAATTTGTTTTTTGTTTGTTTGTTTTTAAGATTTTATTTATTCATTTGACGGAGAGAGAGAGATCACAAGCAGACAGAGAGGCAGGCAGAGAGAGGGGGGAAGCAGGCTCCCTGCTGAGCAGAGAGCCCGATGCGGGGCTCCATCCCAGGACCCTGAGATCATGACTTGAGCCGAAGGCAGCGGCTTAACCCACTGAGCCACCCAGGTGCCCCCTTAAGAGAATTTGTACGCTTATGTTGACATTATTGGAGTCCGGCCACCACCAAGAAAACACCACCAATTACACCAGGAAGATGGAAGACTATGTGCATTAGAGACAACTCATTTTAGCTGAGGTTAATATCGACTGGCAGCTTTCAGGCTTACAAAGCACAGATATGAGTAAAACTGGCTGAGATCAGCAAAGCCTGGTCCAGATCCCGAGAACTGCCCTGGCACCCTTTAGACTCATAAAATTTTAAAAATGGCTATTGTTTAATCAGCATTTGAGGAAATTTGAGGGAAGGCTCTTACCCAACAGGAATTAACTAACATTACTGAGTTTCCTAGCAAGCAGGGCTTGAGACAAAGCTTAGGTGGGAGTACTTAAGAAAGGGAAAGTGAGGCTGGAAGGAAGGAAAGGAAAGGGTAGGGAAGGGAAAGGAAGGGAAAGGGAAGGGAAAGAAAGGAAGGGGAAGGAAATAAGGAAAGAAGGCAGTGTAAGCAGATCCTTTTGTATGGATGATGGCCTTACAAGGAATATTACTGTTTCTTAGGTCACTCAAGCCATTTCCAGAAGTGGTCTATGGAATCATTCCTTCTTGGAAACGACCAAGACAGTCTGTTTGCAGTCTCTTATTTCTCATCAAAGCTTACCTCATTGGTTGTAAATTCCCAAACATTTCTGACTTGCAAAGCAGTTGTTCCAGGCAGTCACTGGTGAAGACAGACCTCCATGGGTGAACTTGAACTAGGTGGAGAGCTGGGGCTCTGTCTCTTCTGCACATGAGGAGAGCCATGTGCAAGTTCTTTCATCCTCGGAAAGTCTAAGAATAACCAGTGCTATTAAAAAAATAAGGTAACCATGGGAATGTCTTGGTCTTTTATGACTGCAGGTCTAGCATGCTCTGGGAAAACCATCCTAGTGGCCACTACAGCTAGGACATGGGGCAAAGGGACAAAGTGTGGGGTTCAGTAGGTCTTGTAGGAGGATAAGATCTGAGATGTCTATACACTGGTCCCAGTATACCTCCCTGGACCCCAGCTCAATTCCATAGCCCTCGCATACAGAGTTAGCCTACTTCTTTTATGCCATTTTTCTCCTTTGCTCTTTCACATTTATCATATTATATATTTTGATTTTATTTTGAAAATTATATATTTTCCTCCATTAGAATTTAAATTCATGAGGAAAGGAAATCTTATATGATTGGTTCACTCCTATTCCTTCAAGACCCAGAACACTGATGGCACCTGGGTGGCTCAGTGGGTTAAAGCCTTTGCCATCGGCTCAGGTCATGATCTCAGGGTCCTGGGATTGAGCCCTGCATTGGGCTCTCTGCTCAGCGGGGAGCCTGCTTCCCCCTCTCTCTCTGCCTGCCTCTCTGCCTACTTGTGATCTCTGTCAAATAAATAAAATCTTTAAAAAATAAAAAATAAATTTAAAAAAAGACCCAGAACAGTGGCTGGCACATAGTGGATTCTCAATAAATATTTGATTATTGGAAGAGAAAAACAATTTTAAACAGTTCTCAACTAACTAAATGTTAAAATAGTATGAAACTATTTGTATGCCTTTAAGAATTAAGAAATTCTTAAATTAAAACTATTCTTTTCAGATCGATTATGCAAAGCAGCCACATTTAGATTACTAAATTCTATTGATAATTAGTTTTAAAGAAAACATCTGTCCCCTTTTTTATTAATATACATGGATTTAATTGGAGAGAAAACTTAAGTGATTATTTTTAGACATATGAAAATGATCTAACAAGATTACTTTTTTGATCATTATGTAATCAGTTATTCACTTAGCTCCCAAATTTAGGCAAAAATCTTGATTAAAATTACCACTGTTATTTTAAAATAATGTAATTCTGCTTCTTACCCTGAACCAGACACCCATTCTGCCATACTCATCCGGGGGATTTTCTTGATTAAAACATTGAGTTACCTAATCACTTCTGTGCCCTACAAATGTATAGCATATGTTGAAAATGTAATTGCATGTGGTTTTTAAAATAGATTCTACTTACCCTTCTTACTCAAAAATTTAACTCGTATTACCAACTTGTCTTTACTCAAGCATTAAAGATGCCCAATAACCTGCATTATTTTTCCTCCCTGTGGTAGGCTCATTTACATTTTCGGAGTTACTGTTAATGTTCCCTACTTATGCTTATGGCAATAATAACAAAGAAAAAGTTATGATCACTATAGGGTAACTGGTTACTCAGCTGTGTCTTATTCCTTTAATTTAATTTTTTTTCAAGTACATGAAGATTTCATTTAGTTTGGAAAAATTAGACTTGATCAAAGTACATATAAAATATTACTTATTAAATAATTAATGTTTGTTACCTTTCTGAATCCTTATTATCTAGCTTATTTGTATATCTCCACAGCATTTCTCAGTAACGCTTTTTTCTTTTGTGGACTATAAAACTTATAGTTCCTGAACTGTCCTTTTTAATTTTGTTTTAATTATGTTTATTTTCGTAAAGGATATCCCTGTTGAGTTTTATCTGTATAGGCATATGTGTTTGTGCATGTGTGTATGTGTATGAGAGAGAGAGAGAGAGAAATGCCAGCTTGGAGTAAACTCTGTTAAACTTTGTGTTTCAGAAATGATGGCCAGGTATGTCTATACTGGATTGTAAGTAAGAGTCTCTTTCACTGGGGAACCAAATAAATTTTTTTTTGAAAGCACTAATTCTAAGGCAGGAAGGTATCAGAACCAATGAACTACTATATATTACTTTCACATGGAACCAATTTATTAAACCTTGGTGATTGTTTTAAAAATTTGTAGATTGTTTTAAAATATCTAGGTGAATGGTCGTATCATCTGCAAAACCAACAAACAAACAGAAAAGGAAGTTACATTTCCTCCTTTCCAGTACTTCTGCTTCTAAACTATTTTTCTGATCTTATACTATTGACTGAAGTCTTCAATATCCTATCGGTTTATGTTGTGACTTTTTAAAAATTAACATGTACTAAGTAGAGTCCCAGTGTCAGATAGTAGTAAGCCTTGGTTCAACAGAAGACCAAAAAGGAAACGAAAAAGAGAAGTTGGTAGCTCACAGGTCCTGGAGGTAGTAGAGGGCATGGCTCCAGGGTCCACAAGGAGAGGTTAAGGCAGGGTGTATGCCAAAAACACAGCAGGGCATGGGTCATGTGCCATTATTAGGGTTCTTAGAGTACTTTGGGATAACCTGAATTAAGGCCATATTGGCCAATTCAAGCCAGAAAAAGAGGGGTTTTGTTAAGCTTCAGGGAGGTCTTATCTAAGTGGTGTACCAAAAACAAACAAACAAACAAACAAAAAACAGGGGAAGGGTGGGAAAGATGGCTTATCAAAAGGGGGAGTGATATCAGGAATTTAAATCAGTTTGTAACTCCAATGTGTTATTTCAGGGATGGACTAGGGTCAGCATTCCCTGAAGGCCACTTGGTGACACAAAATGATTGCCCAAAGCAGCAATATTAGGGAGAAGTTTAGCAAAATTCTCGACAGTGTGGTTGGGATTTCTCCTTATTACTGATTTTAAAGGGAAAGTTTACAAAGTTTCTACAAAACAGCTCAGGTTTCTCTTCTTTAATTGTTTTGTTTTATAGGTATTTGTGTAGAAGGCTAAGAAATTATCCTTCTTAGAGCATTTTTTTCCCCAATAAATATTGACTTGGTGTAGTGTGCTTTACCAAGAAATATTTCATTATCCAGATGTTTTAAAAGCTACACCTTTGAGGATTACTTTAAAAATAACTTGAAATAAAATTATCTACAGACCTTTTAAACAAGACAAATGCTTGATAACAGAGAGGGAAAAAAAGAACTGCCATAGAAGAGAAAACACGTTTAGTCAGCAAACACATAAAGAGATATTCAAAACCATTAGTGATCAAGAGAGAGAAGACTAAATCAAGATCAGAAATACCATGAAATATAAAAACCATGAAATACAATTTGATGCTCATTTGAAGTCAAAATTTTAAAAAAATCCATTTTTTAACATCAAGTGCTGAAGAGCATATAGATCCATAGGCTCATTAATCACTAATGGGTATGTTACTACAATCAGGAAATAGGTTGGCTTTATCTTTTAAATGTGAACATTTACATATAAGATGACTCAGCAGTTCCATTCCTGGGTTACTGTCTAAGACAAACCTGCATATTTTAATAGCCAGACATATACAGGAATATCCACAGCAATATTTTTCACAGAAAGGGCAAAAAATGAAAAACTATAGTATATCCATGTAATGAAATATTTTGCAGTATCACAACTGATCTAGTGACACATAGAATTATAGATGAATATCACCACTATAATGCAATTATAGAAGTATGTCTTTAAATATAACATACAGCATAATGTAGTTTATATAAAGCTAAAAAAAATCCTGAAATTTAAATATGTTCCTTATAGAAAAACATGTGTATAGGCACAAACTTTTATGAAAAGAACACAGAAGATTAAAGGTAATGGTTAATTCAGGCTGGGAAAGATCGGGATGTGCATTGGTGGGGCGGGTGTGGGGTGGGGGTGGGGTATGTGGTTACCAGATACTTTAATATAGGTTTATGTCAATATCTTGGCTTTTTGTCTCAATGCTTGATTGGATGGTGTTTGTTATTTAAGGTAACTATCAGTTAATAAAAGTATACCATACATTGAGCAATGCTTGTGTCATGAAACAAGGATAATAATTAATCCAGGTTTGTACATGTACAATCTGTAGACAAACCATGAGTGACTTCCAGAGTCACATTTCTTTCTATATCTTTCTCTCAGCTTAGTCTTGTGAGTATAATCAGGTACTATATAAATGGAGTTTGTAGGGAAATATGATCTCTGGAAAGATAGAGTGGTGAGTCCTGATGGGATTTGAATGATTTTGGATTCATTTCAGGTTCATTCCTTGGAGAGCTCCTTTCCCTGCACTCAACAATGGCGCGGAAGAAGGGTGGGACTGCATGACCATTGACTTTTTTGGCTCCCTTCCCAGTTTCCTTCTTTTGACCTGTGGTTCTCAAAGGGAGCCCTTTACCAGAAGCATTAGCATCACTTGGGAATTTAGAAATGCAAATTCTTCCATCCCATGTTGTATCTTCTGGATTAGAAACCTCGGGAGTAGATGCAGCAATGTGTGTTATACCAGACACTTCAGATGGTCCCAACACATGCTCATGTTTGGAAACCACTGCCCTTGCCTCCAATTCCTATGCATGTTTTCTTCATTGTTTACTATTATTAACACTCCGTTTTAGCTAAAACATTTTAATTTAATTCAACTAACTAAGTTATGGCAGTGATTTTCTTCTAAGTTTCCATGAATTCAGAACTGCTCTCTTCTAATCTTTTCCCATTTAGAGACAGACTGATCTTCTAAAATGTGAACCGATTACAATTACATCACTTCAGTGCCTAACAATTGCTCTTAGCGTAACATCACGTTCTTCCACATATTGGGAATGTCTTCCTCTTTAGATTCACTTTACTGCCGCCATTAGGTTCAAACATCCCAAACTCATACCAGTTCTGTCTGCTCTTCCATATCTAGTGCTTGGCACTCGCTGAAACCTTTCTCACTGCTTCCTTCTTGTTCTCCTCCTTTACTTTTAACTGGTAGCTTCCAGCCCTAATTTAATTCTACTGTACAATTCCTTAATCTTGGAATTCTTGATTAAAAGTTGGTCATTTCCCCTTGCTGTTCATTCTCATCCCTCCCCATTATCAACATTTATTATACTTAATTATAATTAATTTTTATATTGTTTGTCCTCATACATCTCAGTTAGGGTGGGGTGGGGATGGGGGTGAATCCCCACATCAGAGCTTTGGTTTTCTCATGATTAAAATAAAGATATAATTGTATTTCTGGGTAAATGTGTAAAATAAAGTGAAATCACAGATTTAGCACAGTGCCATTATTAGCAACTGTAATGTGTTGAGTGAATGAAATGTAACTCTATCCAATTATTGTGAGTTGTAAATTTCAGACTTAATACTATTTTAACCATAATAGTAAACATGCTTAACTATTTTGGTTATGGTTCAATATTTGTAAATTAGGAAGACAGCTATTCAAAGAAGTTGCATACACAGCAAATGGTGTCTTTTTAAATGTGTATTAGGATTGTTCACTTTCTTCCCATATATAATATGTAGGGTAATTGACATGTGGGATTTAAAGAAATCTCATTGGGAGTTATTTAAAAAAAAAATCTGTCTGCTGGCAGACTGCCAAGGAAGAAGCATGATGCAGTGAAAACCAGTCAACATAATGCTTCATTTGACATTGCAATCATAGATCCTTGGGTAATGAATCTAGCTACTTTTCTTGATGATGTGCTAGTCTTGGAAGCACTCTGAAATTTTTTTCAGAAGAACTTAGGAGTTGTATCTCATAATTAGCAGGTGTTAAATGGTTGGAATTGAATCTTTGGAAAATCAAGGTAAACTTGATGGGTAAACATTGGAATGTGCTATACTCAATGCATTAGTCCTGTACTGAGCTCACCAACTTTTAAAGCTGTAAGAAATGAATTCTATATGTTTGTGTGTGTGTATAAAATCAAGGATGTTGCTCTAAATATTTGGTTTCTTTTCAAAATGATCAGAATGTCTAGAGATATCCTTGGGAATATTGAATAACCACGAGAAAGTTTTTATTTTCTTTTTTCTCATGAGTTTTTTAATAGTACAATGCCTTTTTTCTGTCTACCCGGGAACTTCATCATTTAAAAAGTGTCACGTTATGATAAATTGTTTGGTGTTGAATCAATTGGATTTTGTTGTGCTTTTCCAGTAAGCCAGTATGAAGTAGCTGATAAAATCTGACGTGACAAATTACAAAAGATGAGTCACCCGAGGTTGACAAAAATCAGTATTCATTTGTTTACTTCAGAGGACGAAGTGCATTAAAGTGAACAACACACAGAATTAACTGTAAAATATATTGAGAGGAAGTGTCAAAAAGGGAAAATAAAGGGTACTCATGGTACAATAACCAGTAAAGTGATTTGGTTAAACAGAGATATCACATGTAACTTAAAGGATTTGTCATTTGTTAAATATACATTTTCTAAAAATATCTCAAAGATTTATATGCAAATTTATGTGCAGAGCACCTCATCTGTGAACAATTGGAATACAGGTGCATTCTCTACTCCAAGTTGAAAAGGCAAATACTCAAAAGTTGTAAAGGTTTTCCCCTAGATACTAGAATTAGTTGAGAGATGGAGCTACAAGTTCATACGTGTAAGTATGTTCCTATAAGGGGACTCTATGAAAGCACGAATTTCCCACATTTGCATTAGGCTGTTTGTCTTCAAGTTATTGAGCAGAACGTTGTTTCGAAGGAAAACACTTGAGGCCTTAAGACTTTGCCTTTTACTTGGGATTGTAGGTTAATGTTCCCTGGAGGCTATCATGCTGCCTGTTATCCTATGTCTTAGAATCCTTTCCCTGCCTTGGAATGGTTTTTGGAAGTGAAACTGACATCTTGTACAAAGGTGAAGGGATCCCTAAAATTAACATGGAAAAATTCCAGTCAAATATATTCTTTGCTCTTGTTTCAACTTTATCTTGAAATTCATTTTTTCTCCTTTTGTCAAAGAAAATGTTTGCACACTGTGCTGCAAAGGAGCTTTCATGGGTGATGATGTAGTTCAGTGTTTCAGTTCTACCTTTTTAGGCAATTAATATCTCAAATTCTCTTTGAACCAACTCTAGAGGATTGTTCAGACACTCCGTGATACTGAAAAACTGCTATAGTATATCTCCAATCTTGAAATATGAATAGAATTTAACTATTCACCATCACAGTAAGACACCCTGTTAGTCCAGAACCCCATTAATGTTTTTCCTGAATTATTACAACGGAATCTTAACTACCTCTCTTCTGCCCTGACCCCTCTGCTGTCTGTTTTTAAGAAAGAAGCCAGTGATACTGTTAAAATGTGTTTATGCCACTCTTCTACCCAAGCTTTTGCCATGACTTGTAATCTCAGTCAGAGTAAAACCATACTATAAATATATCTGATAGCCTTTATAAACCAGCTTCCCATCCCCTCTTCCTTCATTCTTCTTTTCCTCTCATTGACTTCCTCTCTATTCCTCTAACATAACAGGACAACTCGCAACTCCCAGCCTTTAGATTGCCATTCCTTCTGCAGGAAATGTTCCTCCATAGGATGTACATAAGCCCCACTCTCTCCTTTCTTTTAAGTTATTACTTCAAATTTAGATTCTCAGTGAAATCTTCTGTGATCATCCTGTTGACAATTTAAACCACCTCCCTGACACTAGACACTTCCCAGCTTCATTCTCCCCTTTGTTGTTATTATTATGCTAGTTTTCATAACTTATTTATCTTATTTACTTCTTATTTTCTTCACTACGATGTCAGTACTGTGAGGGCAGAGATTAGTTTTCTTTCTGTTCTCTACCCAGAAGGATTATTCCAATCACTTAACAAACATTTAATTGTTGAAAAGATGTATGACTATTCTAATAGATAGCCAGTTACTGAGAAACTGAATAACTTTGTCATTATATATATATATATATATATATATATGTAAAAGTGTTAACTGAAGATGGATTTATTTTATAATCTCTCATTCTTTTATTGATAGTCACTGTTTTGCATTGTTATGATATACATAGATTTCAGTTAAGACAGATTAGTTAAATAATACCAGTCTCCCAACAACTCGGGTCAAATTTCAGTTGCTAGGATATATTAACTGTGAGTAATTGTGTGAAGTACAAACTTGACTGCCGTACCTGAGTCCATAAATCACTATGCAAATAACATAGATCTGCATCATGATCAATACCAATCCCATCCCTTCTTTCAAAGTCTATTGAAAATTGGTCACTGTACACATACTCAGCTTATGGACAGATACTTAGTGTGTAGTTGTACTAACTCTTTGTCCCTAGTGATAAGCCCATGTGATATTTTAAATAAATGAGCTCTTGAATTGGCCAACAAAGATGAAAGTGTAGCAAAGAAATTAAAACAGATAATATTTTACAAAGTTTACTTTAAGTAAACTTTGAATTAGCAGAAGTGGAATTAGAGAAGAAATAGCTGATCGTGGGAATGTGAACACTGCTGTTGTTGAGCCTCTGGATGCAATGCCAACAGGGCGGAGTGAAGGCAAACTTAGAGACATAAAGGAGGAAAGCAGTCCTGAAGAAAAGGATGAAGTCTCAGAGGAAGTGACATGGGCCAAAAAATACACTAAGGGAATCCTGGGAACATTTCATGTCACTGAAAGGGCAAGGGATAAAATGTTACCACCGATCAAATTTAAAAAGGCATGTTACAGTTTCCAAGATATATGAAAGATGCTCTTTCTCTCTTTGGATCATATGACCAGAAGGTAAACACTGTTTACACTACTGCTACATCAAAAGAAATAACACATTTTAATCTCATTGTTTCTAATGCAAAATACAGTGTATTAAATACATATTAGCTTATTTAAAAAACTTTATTAATATTTATAACTGACAGGATTTTTAAAATTTTGACCAAAAAAATTAAAGTTCACCGAAGAGTTATTAAGATGATAAATTACATAGTACCTATTATGGTCCAGTACTGCCATGCGGAGTAGAGACTATCTATCATTAAGTGTTTGGAAGTTTACAGAGATTTACTATTTATTTTGTATCAACTGATAGAAATTGGCAGAAAGAAATTGGAAGGACAATTTATTACATAAATGTTAGGGCCACAGTTGCAGAGCTGAGAACACATAGTTTCTATTGATACTATGTTTTTTTGCAGGTGGCAATTTACCCTGGTATCAAGTATTTTAGCCTTTTTTTTAAATGTACCTTTTCATCTGTACAACTGTAATACTAGACCCCTGAACCTTTTTACTCATGAAGCTTTAGACCAGTTAACAGACCCTGAAGTCAACCCAGTTTTAAGTACTTTGGTTAATATACTATGTTTACTAAACTGATCTTTTATCTCTATCATTTGCCTGTAAATGCAAGATCTTGGGTGGTCTGTATTTGGAGATTAAAGAAAATAGCGTTTATTTAAGATTTTACTATTTGGGGCGCCTGTGTGGCTCAGTAGGTTAAAGCCTCTGCTTTCGCCTGGGGTCATGATCTCAGGGTCCTGGGATCGAGCCCCACATTGGGCTCTCTGCTCAACGGGGAGCCTGCTTCCCCCTCTCTCTCTGCCTACTCGTGATATCTGTCAAATAAATAAATAAAATCTTTAAAAAATTAAAATTAAAAGATTTTAGTATTTAAAAAGTACTCTGTACATTTTTTAATTTGATTTCACAGATTTAGAAATGAAGTGACTGGAATTTGCACAGATTCAGGGCCATATCATCACCTAAATTAACAAAGATAGCATGTGTTTGTGAGCATAAGTCTCATATGCTTTCTAGTATGTAATGCTAACTGAACTGTAATATATAAAAAGCTTTTTTCCAGTCTAGGCATAGTCTACATGATGAATTGTGGTGATTTCAGGCTTTTATTGGTATTTATGAGCTTTGTGATTCTTGTTGTCTTTAACATTTTGGATAATTTCTGATAAGCTCCTCAGTCTTTTTCCTTCTTAAAATTATTGCTTACTGACTCTATGTCCATTTGTAGAACAGAGGTTTTTCATTAGGGCATCATGTATCTTCTTTACATTGTTTCTTCTTCATTTGCAATATAGCCACACAATCCAAAACAACCCATCCAGCTTTCAAACCATGGTAATCAAGCATTAAACAATGAATGTTTAAGGCATTAAAAATAAATGTATTTCCAGCACAGATGTTTTCATTGAATTTCCAGAATCCCTGGTGATTTTTTTTGTTTTGTTTTTAAAAATAAGGTTTTAATTTTAAAATTGATTTAAATTTATGGAAAAGTTGTAAAATAATTGAGTTCCCATTACCGTATATTAGTTTCCCTTATTAGTAACATAATAGCATGCTACATTTGCTACAGTTAAAAAACTGATATTGAGCTTTGTGCAGTGGCAGTATCGTAGCCAATGAGGTTGATCCAACGTGCAATTATTGCTAATTGAAAAACTGATATTGATACATTATTATTAACTGAAGCTCACGCTTTATACAGATTATTTTAGATTTCTAAAAATTTAATCTTTTGTTTGTTTGTTTCAATAGCTCAACTAAAATATCCCATTGTATTTAGTTGTCCTCTTGCCTATAACATTTTCTCAGATTTTCTTTGTCTTTGACGACCTTGACAGGCTTGAGAATTATCAAATAATTTGTACAATGTTCCTTAACTGGGATTTGTCTGAAATTTCCTTTGATGATAATGAGATTATGTGTTTTTATTAGGGAGATCATGGAGGTAAAATGTCATTTTCATAACATCGTATGAAAGTTAAATTCTGTCTATATAACTTTACTGATGATGTTTTCACGATCATCAAACCAAAGTCATATTTCTTCACTATAAAGTTAGTCTTCCTTCCCAACCCATACTATATTGTTCGAAAGGAGGTCACTATGCATAGCCTATACTTAGGGGAGATATTCTTACCCTCCTTGAGGGTGTAGTATCAGCATAAATTACTTGGAATTCTTCAGGATGGGAGATTCGTTTATTCTTTTGGAGTCTTTTTTTTTTTTAAGATTATTTATTTATCTGAGGCAGAGACAGAGCACAGACAAAAGGAGGGATAAAGGGAGAGGAAAACAAAACAGACTCCCTTTCCAGCCAGGAGCTTGATGCAATGCAATGCAGGGCTTGATCATGACCTAAGCTGAAGTCAGATGCTTAACCAACTAAGCCATCCAGGTGCCCTCTCAATTTTTTAAAATTTTATTTAAACATGGAACGCTGCATCAAAAACAAATGGTGACTAACATAATAAAAAATAAATAAAATTATATTTAATCACTTATTTATATCATCATGGACTAATAGATATTTATTTTATAATATAGGTAATAGCTAAATTATCCTTCTAAAAATCTGCTGAATTTTGTCCAGCCATGGTCATTGGGAGCTTTTCACAGTTGGCTTCTGTATGGTTTTGTTTTATTGTTTTTCTTTTCAACATAATCAATCATTTTTTCTTTTTGAGCATTTCTTTATTTTCTGCCACTACAAGATACCCAGGGCACACGTTGTACACGCCATGCCTCCTGTACTAGAATCAGTCATTGCTCCAAAGAGTTGCAGTTCCCTTTTTTGAAGACTAATATTAAAAACCAAGATCTAGGTCATAAGTGTGATCATTGCTGGCAGGATGTTGATGCTTCTAGGTTCTTGGGTGGCAGAACACGGAAATACATGTATACTAACTCAAGCAAACATTCATGTGCATAAATGTCTCTCTGTGTGTAGATCCATCTATATCTGTATTCAGAATATGAACTCATATAGATGCATCATCTGTTGCCATGTGGATTTTTCTAGTCTTCCCCCATTGCCTGTCTTCGTCCTCCCACTCCAAGAGTTAAGAAGCCTGACTGCTACCCTCTCCAATTCACTTGCTTACTTTTTTCAATTACATTATCCATGTATAGCAGCCTCTAACTCCACGGAAAATAACCTCACCAAGTAGAATATAGCGTTTTATTCTCATAGCCCCCACTTATTTCCTGAATGTCTTATATCAGTGACTTCCCCACCATTTTGACTGAAGTTATTCCATACATATGTAACACAATTAGAGAGTTTGCAGGGCGGGGGGGGGGGGTTTGTTTTTGTTATAGTCCACATTCTATGCTAGAAACCTCCAACTTCATAAATTTTTTTAAAGATTTCGTTTATTTATTTGACAGACAGAGATCATTATCTGTCATTATGACAGATTTTAGAATATAAGTAATAGGAAGCAAAGAAAATCTAAATGACAGGCCCTAAAACTTTATGTGTGTCCCTGAGTTACAGTCGCCATTAGTGGTAATTTCTTTTCGTAATAGATAAAATAAAAATAGATAAAAAGACTTTATCTATTTATTTGATGGACAGAAATCACAAGTAGGCAGAGAGGCAGGCAAAGAGAGAGGGGGGGAGGCAGGCTCCCTGCTGAACAGAGAACCTGATGTGGGACTCGATCCCAGGACCCTGGAATCATGACCTGAGCCGAAGGCAGAGGCTTTAACCTACTGAGCCACCCAGGCACCTCCATAAATTTTTTAAATTCTCTTACTTTAAGGCTTATTTTTGTCTTGTAATGTTCCTTTTTTTTTTTTTGATAAATGCACAGTTGCATATACACACCATTACAGAACCACGTAAAATAATTTCATCACCTTCTATGTCTCCTCTTCATCTAGTCAATTCTAACTTCTCCCAAGACCCCAGCAACCATTGGTATGTTTATTATCTCCATAGTTTTTCATTTTCTAGAAACTGATGTGAGAGAAAACAATACAATAGTTTTTTTTTTTCAGACCGACTTCTTTTACTTAGAAATAAGCATTTATGAATTATCTTTTATGGTTTCCTAGCTGATATATTATTATACCTCAATACTACTCCATTGTATGGTTTTCCAGTTTGTTTATTTACCTGTTGAAGAACCCCCAGATTGATTCCAGTTTGGGGAGATTATAAATAATTATAATAAATTATAAATAATTTTGACATACTGGTTTCTGTGTGAACATACATTTTCAAATGAGTTACTTAAATATGTATGAGTAGGATTGCTGGATCATATGGAAAACTATAGTTTTTGAATGGTCTGAGAAACAAGCTATGAATGAGAGTTCCAGTCGCTCTGTATCTTCTCCAGTAAATTGTATTGTCCACTTTTAATTTTTTGTCTATTGTAGATGTGTAGTAATATCACATTGTTGTTTTAAATTGTATTTTCCTAATGACAAATGATGTTGATAGGAAAAGCATTATTTCCTATGCTTCTTTTACATCTATGTATCTTCTTGAGTAGATGGTCTTTATAGATCTTTTGCACTTTTTATAATGGGCTTATTTGTTCTTATTGTTGAGTTTTAAAATTTCTTGGTTTATTTTGGATGCACCTCTTTTATTAGATGTTTTGCCAATTTATTTTCTCATCTGAAGCTTATATTTTTATATACTTTATCCCTCTGCAGTGCTCTCAGATATATCTGCCGAAAATAAGACTCAATTTTAGTAACTGGAAGGGCAAAGATGAACAAATCATGCTCTTCTTTTTTTGCCCCCTGTAATGGTGTAAATATTCTTAACTTACTTCTTCTTGGTCATTCTGGTTCCATCAGTATCCTGCAATAATTGCTGGAAGAGTGACTTATTATTTTTATGCTCTTCAGAATACTTAATGGCTGTTTGAATTTTAGTAATAAAGATAATGTTCCAAAACATACGATTAAATCTTTAGTTGAAAAATTGCACATACATGTATAGTTAAGTGTGGGTGGAACTAATGTACTGTTTTTGGAAAACCTACTGACCTAAGAGTTATGATATCCAGGTTAGTGTTTCTGATCTTTCATTAACTAACTATACTACCTCTGATCATTTACTTTACCTTTCTGAAGCTCAGTTTTCTCAGATTCCAGTTTGATGGCTTATCTCCAAGTTGACTGTTCCATCCCGTGGTGTTCTCTGTCTTTGTCAGAGGTTAAGCTTGCAACACCTGTTATGCTGCTGTCTGTATTTCTGACATGAAGGAGACTGATACAGAGAGAAGAAAGAGAAGAGGTATATTTGGGATTTGGAAAGACATTATTGTAGTTATAGGGAATATTGGATATTGTAAACTTTTTTCCTAATATTGTCTTGGTTTGACTTACTAAAATTAAATATAAGTGTACATCTAGCTATTTTTTTATTTTATTTGTGAGATACCAAATAATATGTTAAGAATTTTTATTTCAGGGATGCCTGGGTGGCTCAGTGGGTTAAAGCCTCTGCCTTCGGCTCAGGTCATGATCTCAGGGTCCTGGGATCTAGCCCCACATTGGGCTCTCTGCTCAACAGGGAGTCTGCTTCCCCCCCAACCTTCTCTGTCTGCCTCTCTGCCTGCTTGGGATCTCTCTCTTTCAAATAAATAAATAAAATCTTTAAGAAAAAGAATTTTTATTTCACAGAGCTGATTTGGAATCCTATTCAGGTTGCTCTTTTATGAGAGACAAAGGTGTCTTGATTCATCTGAAAGGCTTATGGAGTGATATATATTCCCAGTATCATTCAAACCATTTGCTTTTTTGTTGTCCCTATAACTTAGTAAGAAATACTAGTGGTAAAATATTTCTTAAAATTTTGTTTTGTTATTTCTAGAAACGTGTTTCCAATTAATCTCCTCGATACCTCTCATGACTGATACTATCGCCATTTTAAAGATAAGGAAACTGAAGATTATAAAGTGTAGGTAAATTCATCAACACTAGCTTTATTTATGCTTTCTATTATATTAATCTTTCCATTAATCTCTACGTGGTGCTATTAATATGGGAGTTATAGGCACCAATTCCAACGAGGGCAGGCAGATAATGTAAGTGATGTTGATTGGTTGAGAGGAAAAAATTAAAGCATCATGATAAATGGCAACTGATCGATTAGCCTTAGACCGTTCTTGCCCATTTAAAGATTTAATGTTTTCAAATACACTAGCATGCTTTCTCTTTCTCCTCCTTCTCATTCTTCTTATAAAAAATGAAATAAAAAAACCAGTCATGTATCTGAAATATCCAAATTATTCAGTATTTGCAGCTAATACAAAAAATGTTCTGACATCTCCGTAGACCAGTTAAGTCTGTTGTATTCTCTGGCTGCAACTTGTGTGCTAGTAGTTCCTGACATGTGCTTTAAAGACATAGCAGGAATCGTTGTGATACTGCTTTCGGTCAACAAACTGACAGATGCCTCTGAGGGAGAACGGACTATGCCACACTGTGCATGGATATGTCTCCTTTGTGCTCATGGTTTGTCTTTGACTTCACACCATTTGTATTTTATTCTATCAGAACTATGAAATCCTTGGTCTATATGTAATAGAGAGTTTCCAGTTCCTGTAACATATAAAGAGAAAATCATTAAAAAATGTCACCTTAGGTGACCAAAATAACAAGACATTTAGAAATTAAGCCATGCTTGATTTATTTTTCAGGTGTTTTCTCAATTTGCGCTAAAAGATAAGTAAATAAAATCACACAAAAACGACAGGCAATAGAGTGATAGTCTTCCTGGTTGGTGTTTCTTGTCAACAACTTTATCAAAAATGAAAACTCAGATGCCTCACACATGCTAAATATTTCATAGTTAGACATACTCTCCTCCAGAGTTTTTGGCACATTTGATCAACTTTAGTGTTAGTCCACAGCTACGTCTTTCAGATAAAAACACATAATATCTCATTTTATTAGTAAGGAATTGATACCAGAAAACTCACAAAACTTCTGAGAGCCACACAGAGATTTTTTTTTCCACATAGTTACTGTTATCATGAAGTGGAAACTCAACTATTTGAATATTACATAGAAGTGTGTGTGTGTGTGTGTGTGTGTGTGTGTGTGTGTACATATATATATTTAATTTTGCCTATTTTAAAAAATGAGATCATGGACAATGTACAATAACATCAATGAAGATGTTACAAGCTTTAAAATTAGTTTTCCATTTTAATTACAAAGAGGGATAAATCAGATTATTTGGGAAGAAAAGTATATAAGAAGACACCCCACAAATGGGATTGTCCTAAACTGTAGCCCTGTGTGTGTACACGTGTGTGTGTGTGTGTGTGTGTGTGTGTGTGTGTGTGTTTGCTATCACCTAGGTTACAATTAGGGATTCTTTCAGATGGCATATAACTGTCTCTGACTGACAAGTTTACCTAGATTTCCCGATTTCCTTTCTCATTATCTACCTGATCTTGTAAGCTTGTTTTAAATGGCCTCTGTAGTTTTGCTAGGCTGCCCATTCTGAATTCAATTGAAAAAAAGTAATTTCTATTGAATGATTTCTTTCATTTTCATTTATCAGTCTGAGTGGTTTTTGATTTTTGGAATTATTGTAGTATGAACTACTTTCCAATCCAATTTCATACCAAGATTTGGAGAGATTGAAGGCCCTTTAAGTGACATTTTAAAAAATGAAATCCTTTTGGTCACTTCTTTCTCTATGGATGCAGGTTTTTTTTTTTCTTCCTGCTAGGCTATTCACATATCCACCTACTACATATATATATCCATCAGGAGTTATATTTGTGAATTTAAGCTGGTGATCTATAAATAGTCTGAGTTGGATATGTTACAAATTATACAAATTACCTCGTTTACTCAAATAATATGATACAAATTATAAATCTCAACACTTATTGACATATCTTTAAAGCTGGAAACCTGCTTAGAATTTTATTGAAGGAAAATCCTAAAATGATAAGCACTGTGTCATAATTTATTGTACCAATACTCTGTATAATATGGTCTAATATATTAAAAAATCTTCCATTTCTGTAGCTGTTAAAACTAAGCCATTGATACTAATTTTATTTTTACATATAATAATAATTGCATATATAGTTATAACTATAATTTGGCAATTTATGTAAACTAAGAATAATGACACAGAACTTCAATATATAATACTTTGCATTATTTTACTTTATATTACAGCAAGAAAACCACATGTTTCATATTTGCTGTTATCTTTCCTGGTAATCTTCTATAATCAGTTGGGCCATATTATCAATATGAAGTAAAATGACTTTAATACTCCAATTCAAATTTGAGAGAATCCATTCTGTTTTATCTTTATGTTCAGAAGTCACCTTACCCTCCTTCAACTGCTGAAGAGTAGATAAAGAGGTTTTTTTTCTTTCTCATTTGTTTATTTCATAGCAGTTAACTTCCTTTTCCATAAGAGAATCAGATGTGTTTTCCTCACTTTTGTCTTCTAGAGACATTGCTTCTTCTCTTTACTGCTAAAAAAGAGGAAAATATTATTTCCAAAGACCTTTGATTTTTTTAAAAGATTTTATCCATTTATTTGACAGACAGAGATCACAAGCAGGCAGAGAGAGAGGAGAAAGCAGGCTCCCTGCGGAGCAGAGAGCCCGATGTGGGGCTCAATCCCAGGACCCTGGGATTATGACCCAAGCTCAAGTCAGAGGTTTTAACCCACTGAGCCACCCAGGCACCCCAGATCTTTGATTTTTTTTTTATGTTAAGGAACATTATATTAGAAATGAATACCTGGATTTGTAAAACATTAGTCTTAACAGGAGGCTCCTGAGCAAAAAGAGAGGATTTTTAAAAATAGTGACTACAAATTGAGATCTTACGGGAAGAGATAAAGGATAATTGAGGTCGGAAAGGAAAGAACTAAAAGGAATTAAGCTGGCAGGTTAAACAGAGTGCAGTGAGTTGATTATCTAGAGCCTAGACTGGTATTCAAGCCCCTGAAGAGCTCCTCTGTGAATGCATGGAATGTGCCCAGTGATAGTGAATGAGGGAGATGGAAGGCAACTGCTGTGCATCTGGGTCCCTTGCGGAGGCATGGGGAGATGAAGATCCACTGACGTCTCCTGCCACCCAAGCTCCAAAGACGATGCCTCATTTCTCCAGAGTGTGAGATTGACTACAGCTAAAGGACCGTTGGGTATGAAAGAATCTGTAAAATTCAAGATGCAGAACAAAGACCAGGTGGCACAGATTTTAAGAAACTGACACATTTCAGACTTTCTTCAGGAGGACAGGCTGGTCCCAGCAATGACACATAAGCTTTGATGAACAATCCAGGGTATTTCAATTTGCAGAACATCCTAGGGAAGAAATCAGAGCTACTTTGAACCTCTTTGGTGACTTTAATTATTTCTGTCAGAAAATTATACTAGTATATTGGTTTTGTAAGAATAAGACAATGTATTGCTACCTGCTAGAGAACTGCCCTAGTAAATATGCAGATCTATTATGTCCAAGATGTGAAAGTTGTCCATAGGTGTGTGTGGTACAGTGGAGGGCTAAGCTCTGGTGGCAAAGGAGTACTTCCCAGGGGACCACAGCGACAAGGTCAGGGGCATGGAAAGATATCACTTGCAAGTGATGTATAGACATCAATAAGATGAACAGAGTGGAAAACATGAATGTGTTTCACTTACACATGGGTCTAACCCTTGTTAAATTCCAGAAACAAAGGAGGTCATAAAAGGAATCCCCAAAGAAGCTAACTATTGAAATTAAGTATTAATATTACATTACTGTCTCATTATAAATTTTGCTAGGTACATTTGATCTGTTTTCTTTCATCGGAGGATTTAAGTCAACCTTCATGATGTACTCCCATTCACAAATCTTCTGTTATAAGATAACTGAAAGAAAATATAAATGAGGCCATGTGCCTTACTAATGGTTTAAGTCAAGCCCTTGGATGTTTATGTCCAATCATATAACTCCTTCAAATGATTCTTGTCAGGTTATTTTAAGTGTTGCATTATTTTTTTTACATATTAGATAATTGTTAGACAATTGCAGACAATGAAAAAAGAGTATAGGTTTTGTCAATTTTTATCACTTGATTTCCACAACAGACCAAAAAGCGTATAGTGAGTTGATTCCCAGTTCTTTTGTTGTTGTTGTTGTTTTTCCTCATACCGTTTGTAGTCAGGGATGCAGATGTGGTTCGGGGAAACTGTATAGAATGTGCCCTGTGGAATTTAAGTACCTGGCAAATTGCCTGATGTATGCAGTGTAGTCCTTTCTTCCCAGGGATACCCAAATAAATTTTTTTCAAACTTGTAACTTAAGAGTGAGGAAGTTCACATGCTTTCATTTGCCTTAGCCTGTTTCTTCAGCGTGACATTTTGTTGCTGGATTTACTTGGTAACCCCACAAGAGGCACTAATGAGAAGCTGCCATGGCAATCTTGAGAATTCTTCAAAAGTCTTGCTTGTAAGATATTAGGGCTGCGTTATCATATTGAGTTCATCTTGTTTGAAACATTGTCATTATTTCCTTTTTGGCTACGTATAATGAAAAGCCAAGAATTTTGCCGTCCAAAGAAATTCAACTTTTTTTTTCTGTACTTGACTCATTAATTGGAAATGTATTTTTCTATTTCTGAACTTTATGAGCTGTAGCCGCTCAGGAACACAAGATGCTTCAGAGACTGTAAGGCATTCACAAATTCTAATGACAGCAGACCACTTTGCACTCCATGGTAATTCTCACCTCGCGGGGGTAACACATTGCAGATGCACCATTGTCAAGGGACTGCCATAGAGACCACATCTTTTGAAATCAGGATGAGTCTTTACAGAGATTCTGTGTTATTTGCAGTATTCTTATCCTGATGATTATTGTCATTTATATAGTGCAATATGCCTTATTTCTAAGATACTTTATATACTCCGCCCAACTTGTTTCCATTTGAAACTTTAGTTCAACAGTTTCAATTTGGAACTTTCAGAGCAGAGCAAATATCCCTTGCTTATCATACAGGTTATTTCTGCAATACAACAAACTTGATATCTCAATTACTACAGGATCTGGTGTCTTCTCATCTTTTTCTATCACGGCCTTACATTTGTTCTTCTTATGGCCTTCAGTCACGTATTATTACACTTTTTCACACGAGGATACTTATAATTCTTACATTTTTCTTCTATCTTTAGCATCTTTCACAGTTTGAGGCACATGGTAACAACCCAGTGCAAATGCAATTCCTCTTCCTTCCCTCCTTCCCGCCATGCTTCCATCCTTTCATTCTATTGAACATATTTTCTACATATGATTTCATTGTCGACACAGATTTAAAGAGTTACCAGGTTGAAATGATTACATGACCCACTAATTCTTGGCAGGGTGTGAAGGACCACAAGAATCATTTGGAAGAGCACAGAAGGGAAAGAATGAGTGGGGAGGAAAATGCATATGCAGTGACTCAGATACACTTTACAGACTGCTAATAGAACTGTGATTAATTTATTCCCATGATTCTCAAAGTATGGCCCTGGAATTGGAATTGCATGATTGGGATCACTTGATGTTTGTTTGGGTGATATGTAAAAATTTTGAGTCCCACTCCAGACCTGCTCAATTAGAGGTTCCGAGGCTGGGGACCGGCACTCCAGTTTCTAACAAGCTCTCTTGTTGATGGTGAGCCATCTTCATGTTTGAAAACCACTGAAGTGCAAGCCTACCTTTACACATAGGGAACAGAGAACAGAAAAGTTAGGTGGTGATTCAAGGTCATACAGCTAGTTAATATAAGCGTGCTTATGGACATTCCAGTTTCCCTTTCCCACACCATGAGAGAACCAGTTTCAAGTTTAGGTATGCCTTTGCATGGCATTTACTTCTCCTCCCTCAATTCAACATGTCCATATAAAACTGAATTTTATGTACAACAATCATCGAGGGTGCAATAAACATATACATGAGACTTAGGAATTTGAATTGGCTGAATGACTTCTGAATGTTCAAATCTCAGTCTTCTGTTTTACTTCATTTGACAATTTGTTTCTTCAAACCTAAAATCTTCTTACATATATAGTTAATGTAAAATTAAAGCAGAGCTACTCAGATATTCTTTTATTAAGACATCTTGATTCTTTTTTGATAGCACACTCTATTTTCACAAATCCCATCCCTTTACCCTCATATGGCAGCACCGTAAAAACTTATAATCCCTCCGTGCACATCTTTCTATCATTTGGACTTTTCTGTTTTTATTTATATAGGTCTGCCTACTGGTTATGTTTATATTTACTTGAACTACTTGGTAGGAGAGTGCCTACATGAATACTCTAGAAATGAACATGAGAAAAATGAAGCCCTAATGATTCTTTCCTTAGAAATAACACTTTATTGATGCTGAAAATTGCACTGTAATCTACCTGCTGTGGATGACTATATGAGCATCTTTCCTTCCTCTTATTTTTTTAGACTCATGAGGAGAAAAAAAAATAGATTTGATTTGTGAAAGGTTTCCAACAGAAAAGATATGCAGACAATGGCTAAAAACCATCCAAAGATAACTTACAATCAAGAAATGACTATTATGTTTTCTAGCATCTTGTCTAGAAAATTCCTTGAGTCCATTTCATAAGTGTCGCCATTACCACATAGTCCAGGTCATGAAGCATTTGGTATAATGGTTAAGAGTATGGTTTGAGAAGTGTGATAGACAGAATAAAGCCCCACCCTTTACCCCAAGATGTCCACATCCCGATCCCAGGGACGTAGGAATATGTTAAGATACCTGGCAAACAGGGATTTAAGATTACAGATAGAATTAAGGATGCTAGTTACCTGACACCAAAATGGGGGAGATTGCCATGAGAAGGGTTCTTGCAAGTTGAAGAGAAACAAAATAATAGAGTCAGAGGGAGATGTGACTGTGGAGGAAAACAATGTGATGTTGGCTTTGAAGGTAGAGGAAGAAGATTAAGGTATATGGGCAGGTTCTATAACCTGAAAAAGGCAAGGAAACAATTTCTCCTCTAGAAAGTAACATAGTCCTATCAATACAGTGAGACCCATGTTGGACTTCTAACTCACAGAACTAACATAAATTTGTGTTGTTTTGAACCACTAAATTTATAGCAATTGGAAAATTGATGAAAAATTAATGAATGAAGAATTAATGCAGGAAATAATATAGATCTGTATTTGAATCTAGCTTTATCTCTTCCTAGGTGTGTCCTTGAGAAACTTTCTTAAACTCTGAGCTTCAGTTCATTCACCAACAAAATGGGTATAGAATAAAATAGAATTTTAAAAACTCTCCCTCTGCTAATACTCCAGGGCACATGTTGTGTTTCATTAGTGACTTTATTCCAACTGATGATAAAAGGGCACAGTATCTTTGATTTGAATCTCTACTAAGGCTTTGGAATCCTCTGACTCCAGCTGGCATTTGGGAAGAAAGAGGTGGGGGAAGATCTTCTACTTTTTAACCATTTTTCTCTAGATGTTATGTATTTCACTGTGATCACATTTCCTTTAGAGAATTATCCATATAGCCACATCCAGATGTAAGTGGGGCTGTAAAAGATAGTCCCCAGCTGGTGAACACTGCCTGGTGACAATTCTCAACTATGATCACCTTTTTGGTGATCAGGGAAGCCACCTTAGCCTCTCTATTGTAGAGGAACAAAGACCTAAAAGAGGGCCCAGAATTCATCTACTGCAGACCTAAATCTGGGTATACTGTTCAATTTTCCCATTTTCCAAAGGAATAGGCATCATGTTATCGATCTAAACACCTTTTTTGTGCCAGATTTTTAAAGAGGTTAAAATGATAAATAATATTTATAAAATCATTTTGCTCATGCTTGCCATTTTATATGTGCAATATATGTTAGCAATTTAAATGTATCTCCATTAAATTTACATATTAATGGGAGTGACCAATACAGGAGTATCTTTTGCCCGGGTGAGCCAAATACATGGATATGGGTTAAAAAAAAAAAAAGAAGGAGAAGAAGAAGAAAGAAGAAGAGGAAGAAAGAAGAAGAAGAAAGAAGAAGAAGAAGAAGAAGAAGAAGAAGAACAAGAACAAGAACAAGAACAAGAACAAGAACAAGAACAACATTAAGTCATGCTAAAAGAGAATATTCATTTGACCTATATTTGGGAAAGATATTTAGAGACATAAACACATAGAGGGTTCTAAAAAGGGTGTTTTCAGTCACTTCCAAATAAATGAGAGCTACCTATTTATTCGATGTTAATAACAGAGCTTATGAGGTTTACCTCAAGTATAATTATTGGTGGTAATTGGGATACACAAGAATTCAGTTTTTCAGAAAAAAAATCACTTCATAGAAATGTAGTGCAATCTGTTGTTTACTCATCATTAGACATATGTTGTTTTGGTCAGTTCATTATGAAAATAAAGACCTAACTTAAAGCATCCTTAATTTATTTGCTAAGTTTTAAATACATTTTCCTCTTATCTCAGCATGACATTTATTTGTGCAAACCCTTTTTGGCTTATTTTTGGAAATGAATAAATGTCTTAAACACATACATGTACTATGTATTCCTCTGCATTTTTCAAGAAGTATTATTTTGCTTGAAGCAAGACATGACATAAGATTAAGTATTCAACCAAAGGAAGTGACAAGAAGATAACACTATCCATAGAAGGTCTACCATAACAGTTTCACCAGACTCCTTCATTTGCATTGCAGTCTTCAAAGATGTAGTCATGATTTTTATAAATATGAAAAGTAATAATAAATTTTAACTGCATTAAATTATGATCACTGTGCCTTTCAATTCTGTTACCCTGCATCATGCTTCCCCTCCTAAATACAGTTATATGGAAGTTTTCTTTGATCCTGTGCTTTTTCCAATCTTTAAAATCTTTAAAAAACAAGTTCCTTAAAAATAATTACATCATTTTAGGAAATACAAAAGTTTCCATAAATTAAATCAGAGTAAATTCCCAGGGACTGTGACTTTGCTGCCAGCTTTCAATAGAGGCTTCCTGTTAAATGCTTTTAGATAAACTGCAAGTTGTCAGTGTCTACAGATCTTTATGTGCTGCAATTGTTGTCTTAATGATTCATACATGTTCCTTCTGAGCTTTTAGATGTCTTTTCACATGGATACTCTACTAGAGATTTTCCTGTATAGTAGATGCTTTTAAGAATTATGGGTATTATAACAGTGATATAAATTATTGAATTTGACTGAGATTTTCATTCAATGATATGTTTCCACACTTTCTTTCCTGAGCTTGGGGCCTGGCTAGGGGTAGGGGTATTTGAAAGAAGAAATGAGAACGAGAAGAGATTAAGTAGTGTTTAACTTCTTAAGTCCATTCTACTTTCAGTAAATACATGATAGGTGTCTGTGCACTTTGTTCTTAAGTGTTAGATGGGTTTAATGCTGTGCAGTTGGCTGGGAGTTGGAATGGGGCTTGGGGAGAGGATACTTTTCTTTCCGTGAGAGAAACTCCTCTTGGTAGATGCAGACTCATCTGAAGGAAATAATTATTGGGAGATTTTCTGGCAGTCATTGATTCACTAGACTGTTGCCTTCTTTAAAGTTACTTCCTAGGGAGACGGAGTTGCTTTCGCGGCGGGTTCCGGGGGGCTCGCTTTCCTCGCGCTGGCAAAGCGGCCGCGAGCTGGGGGCCTCCCCGGGTTGCGGTGGTGCGGTGGAAATAAACTTCATTTCTGGAGGGTTGGCGGGCGACCTCCTGCGCGGCCTCCATTTTGCCCTGCTTTTCAATACTGGGAACAGGCGGTTGCCGCAGGGTTTCCTCTGAAAACCCCATTTCCTTTGAGGACCTTGTTTTCTTCAGTGGTTTCTGCACCTTCGACACCCGTTTCCCCCTGAGAGCTCCCATTCCCCCCTTTCCAGACTCAAAGAAGGGAGTCGGAAGCTCAGGGTGCCGCGGAGCTCTTCCAGGGGCTGTTTGTCCGAAGGCGGGTGCTGGGCCTGGGTTCCCCAGCATGGCCTTGGTGCTGTGCAGAGGCTCGGTTCGGACGCCCGAAGGGAGGCTGCAGAAGTCTGGAGAGGCGGCTGCCAGGCGCGGGGATTAGGACCGGCCTGGGTGCAAGCGGCTGACCCCTTTGACCTCCTCTATCGCTACCATGCAGTTATGTCATTATGTATTACTTCGACTGTCGCAATGGACACCTAGCTGGTTTGTCTGCTTCCGCTACTTACCCGCCAGTTAGACAGAAGGCAGCCAGTGTGACCTTGTAACATGTAAGTCAGGTCATGTTGTTACCACAAATCCTCCTCATCACACAATAAAAAAATTAAAAAAAAAAATAAAGTTCTCTCTCTCTCTGCCTCTCTGCCTACTTATGATCTCTGTCTGTCAAATAAATAAATAATTAAAAAAAAAAAAACATTAAAAAAAAAAAAGGGGGGCGCCTGGGTGGCTCAGTGGGTTAAAGCCTCTGCCTTCGGCTCAGGTCATGATCCCAGGGTTCTGGGATCGAGCCCCACATTGGGCTCTCTGCTCTGCGGACAGCCTGCTTCCTCCTCTCTCTCTCTCTCTGCCTCTCTGCCTACTTATGATCTCTGTCTGTCAAATAAATAAATAATTAAAAAAAAAACATTAAAAAAAAAAATAAAGTTACTTCCTGCTCCTTTGATGACTCAACACCGTCTTTTTAACCTACCAACTAGGAACTGCTAGGAATGTTCTTCATTATCAACTCTCAGTCTGCGATATTTACCTGAGAATGAAGCTAGATGAATTTGGAATAAGATGAGTATAGTAAGCAGTTCCAATGTTCACATTTATCTAACTTTGAAAATCTCATTCATCATTTATATTTAGATAATAATATTAAAGTGTCTTAATATGTAACTATTCTTTTATAGCATTCAATTGCTTTTGAATAGGATCATCAGTAATAAGAAAATGTTTTGTATATGAAGCAAAAATTTCTTTTTGGGAGAGGGAGAGAAAGAGAGTGTGACTGGGGGAGAGACAGAGGGAGAGGGGAAGAGAGAATCTCAGACAGACTCCATGCCCAGCATGGAGCCCAACGGTTGGTTCAGTTTTACAACATTGAGATCATGACTTGAGCTGTCATCAAGAGTCTGATGCTTCACCAACTGAGCTGCCCACATGCCCCTAAAGCAAAAATATTCTTATCATTCAGGATAGGAACAAGGAAGAGATGGTGGGGTTTAATGCTTCTAATTGTGGGAAAAAAAAAATGCTTCTAATTGTCAATCATTTCAATTTTAACCAATTGAATGGATCTGAAATGTATCACTTTGGGGTTTTCTTTTTTTCTTTTTTTTTTTAATATTTTATTTATTTATTTGGGAGAGAAAGAGATCACAAGTAGGCAGAGACTCAGGCTGAGGGGGGGGAACAGGCTCCCCACTGAACAGAGAGCCCGATGCGGGGCTCGATCCCAGGACCTCGAGATCATGACCTGAGCCGAAGGCAGCGGCTTTAACCCACTGAGCCACCCAGGCGCCCCCACTTTGGGGTTTTCATTAATATTTCCCTTAGAATTAATATTCTTTTTTTTTTAAGATTTTATTTATTTATTTGACAGAGAGAGAGAGATCACAAGCAGGCAGAGAGGCAGGCAGAGAGAGGGAGAAACAGGCTCCCCGCCGAGCAGAGAGCCCGATGTGGGGCTCGATACCAGGACCCCGAGATCATGACCCGAGCCGAAGGCAGAGGCTTAACCCACTGAGCCACCCAGATGCCCCTAGAATTAATATTCTTAAACAATGTTTTGTGTATTTATTGGCCCTTTCTTTTTTTAGTTGTGAATTGCCCAAATTATCTCTTCTTATCCATTTTTAAACTGGTTTTCTTTGCTATTTGCTTACTTGTAAGATTTCATTGTATATTATAAATCATAATCCTTTGTTAGAGATTTATACTGTGAAAATTTTCTTTTCATTTTCTTGAAAGGGGCCTTTTGAGGAGTAGGAGTTTTAAATTTGGTGAAATCCAGTATGTTATTATCTTTTTAATTTTGTAGCCAATGTATTTTATCACCTTTTAAGAAATATTTGCCTGTTCTTGCTTCTAAAAAATATATTTTGGGGCACCTGGGGGGGCTTAGTCATTAAGCATCTGCCTTGGGCTCAGGTCATGATCCCAGGGTCCTGGGATAGAGCCCTGCACTGGGCTCTCTGATTAGCGGAAAGCCTGCTTCTCCCCTCCCACTCCCCTAATTATTTTCCCTCTCTCACTGTGTCTCTCTCTGTCAAATAAATAAATAAAGTATTTTTTTAAAAAAAAAATATTTTTCTATGCTTTCTTCTAGAACCTTTTTTAATTTTGAAATTTAGATGTATAATCCATCTTAAATTACTTTTTTTAAAAGATTTTATTTATATATTTGTCAAAGAGCATGCATGCTCAAGCAGAAGGAATGACAGGCAGAGAGAGAAGTAGGCTCCTCCCTGAGCAAGGAGCCCCATGTGGAACTCGATCCCAGGACCCTGGGATCATGAGCTGAGCCAAAGGCAGATACTTAACCAACTTAGCCCACAAGCATCCCTTAAATTACTTTTGATGTAAGTATGAGGTAGGGGTTGAGTTTCAACTTTTTCCATATATGTCCAAACAGTGTGTTACACTTTTTGTTTCTTGATTCTACTGTTCCATTTATCAAAATGGCTAGACTTATGCCAATATCATACTCCCTTGATTAGGTAGCTTTATAATAAATCTTCAATCAGTTCACCTTATTAAATAACAAAAATGAACTGATTAAAGATCTAATTGGCTTTTTGCATCAATTCATGAATTGAGCAGCATCTCATCTAACAAGTAGAGGGAAATGTCAAAGGAAAAGGTTTTTGAAGGCCTGACAAAGAAGTCCTAGGCAGAAAAAAAAAAAAAAATCATTCCATGTGAGATAACATTTCTTTGGGGACAGGGGGTCTTATTTGGGGGATTTCTCATTTTCCAAAAGGGTCTTATTAGGTGGATTACCTCATCTTCCTTTTGGGCATGGAGAGGGCCCGTGTGACAGATTGCCTTATGGGAACTGACTGGAAAAGCTCTGACTGAGCAGTTAAGACTATTTCTGGGGAAGTCAAAACTATAATTAGGTTAGGCATTAAGCCCTCATTTAGTAACCTGGCCTAGCATGACTGACCACTTTGGACCTTTGGTTTTCTTTTTAACCACTTAAATCTTCTAACTTTGTTCCTCTTTTTTCATCATTGTTGTGGCAATTCTAGTTCCCTTAGCATGTTGTGTCATTTATTAAATTCTTACCTTTCAGTTTCAAACAATCCTAGTCTATCTTTTTTGTGATGCTGGTGATTTGATTCTATAAACTACATTTCTCCTTTGACAGTTATGTCCCTGTTAAGATCTGCCAATTGTGTGCAATACACTTCAAGGTGAGGGACTGTGCATTAGATTTTTGTTTGTTATTGCTGGAAAACTTTCTGAAAGCTTGCAGCTCCTAAAAACAGTACTTTAGAATCTCCAAGTTGTCCTCAGAGCCCATGCTTATACCTTTTCCTTTACTCTCCCAGCTCCATTGGACTATGAGGGCCTCACATTCAAGCTTTACCTGAATCCCTTTATATGGACACACATAGCTGAGCCCTCCTCTATGACCCAGCCTGTCTACTATGAGCCAGACGAAAGGCTAGAAATGCTTAGAGTATGTGTAGAAGGAGATCTTGGGCTCAGGTCCAGTTGTTAATTTGGTCACATAGGCCCCTCACCTCAGGAAGGTGAAAGAGAGCAATCGGGGGTGTCCTAGAGCATGGAGCCCAGGGCATGGAAACTTTTGCCTGCCTCTAAAGGTGATTCTACTTGTAATATACATTAATATATCCAAGACATGTTATAAGGATTACATATTTTGTGCCTGACTATGTGTAATATGTTGATTATTCTGCAACCAACAAGAAATAGTCCTATTTTCCCCTGAGTATTCAGGAAGAGACACTTACTTCCAGTCACAGTGCTCTATTGTTTGGATTTGTTGTAATGAGTATATACAAGCTTTATAGAAATAGGCTGAAAAAAGACATTTGCAATGCATAAAGCCAATGGTAGAAAATATAGAGAATGTCCAGAAAACTCTTGTGATTTAACATGAAAAGTAGAAATATCACAAAAGAAGTTGGCAAGGGATATGAGCAATTTAGAGAAAAAAAAAAAAATCAGGAGCCTTACAAACACAAGGAGAAAATCTCAAAATCTTCCACATTCAGATAATGCAAATTGAAACAAAATTATCTATTACTATTTATTATTAGATCATCACAGTTTAGAAGCCCAAATAATCCATCTGAAATTATAAAAATATCTCTGCAACACAAATTTTGGGTAATGACAGGAAATTGGTCATTAAATCATCAATAGATACATAGTTCCCAGTATTGCACGGAATATTAAAGAGGGCAAAATATAGGACATACCCTGTTGGTGTTTGTGGACTTCCTGAAGGTAAATCTAGCAAGAGTCTATAATCGGGAAGGAGAAAATCTAACGGGTTAGGGTAAAAACAAGTATTTTCAGATTGAGCTGTATCTTGAAGAAAGTTAAACATGGATGATTAGGTAAAGGAGAACAACCAGAAGTCAAGAAAGCAGAATCAGAGGAGTCCAGAAGGCAATTAATGATTTAAATTAGTGTTTGTGTATAAATACAACAGAAATACTAATACGCTTGAGAATTCCATGGTAAGATTTTAAGGCCCTATGGTCTGTAAGACAGCAGAGGACAACTGTAGGTACAGAGTGAAGTAATTATATTTGCATGGGAGAATTATAATGTCCATTAGATAATTATAGTCATCTGTTTGCTTGCATCTGGGGAATCTTTTGAATCCCCCACCATTCCTTTCTCTCTTTCTTTGTTCATGCTTGAAGTTTCACTGGCAGTTGGACTTTGTCTTACCAAGCCAGGATCCCAGCATACCCAGAAGGAAGATCTCTATCAGGGGACATACACAAGAATCCAGGAAATGTTTAAAAATATTAATTAATTAATTAATTAATTAAGACATGCCTACAATATGCAAATTCCAAACAGGATTTTACTTTTTCTTCATCTTCACATCCCTTTGTTTTATATGATCATTTTATATATCCATTATTTTACACACACACACACATGCACGCACACACTCTAAACAGATGTAAATGGATTAGTCACATAGTTTACCTTCTAGAATGTATCAATTCTAAGTCTATAACAAAATTTCCATGGAATGAGTCTAGAAAGTCATTCTATAGATACTGCTAGGTATAGAATTCTGTTAGTTCAGTACCAGGAATCTGGATCCTTTTGGACACATTTTAGTTTGTTGCTCTAAGAATAAGATAAATAGCAACTTCTATGCTTCTAGAATTTCTCTGAAACACTATAGTTGGTGCGGATTACTTTTATATAGATTTATCTCAGTGTGAAGATGCATATATGTAAAATATGAAGAAACATATCTAGTTGAAGACTGATTTTTTGACAAGTGCATTTTGTAGTTAATGATTATAGCTTCAGAGTTTTACTAAATTGGGATTGGCTTTCTATTTAATATTATCACATGCTCCACTCTTATGGTTAAGTAGTAAATGTCACAAATGCCTACAAAGAATGAAGGGTAGAGTCAGTTATAGGAATTGATTTGAATGAATTATTAATATAACAAAGGCAAGACCATCATGAAAAGTACCATTTTGATTGTGTGATTAGTAACAAAGAATCCAAATGGGAAATAATTTTGGAAGAAAAAAAAAAGAATAAACTATGCTTAGAGTCAACTGATTAACGATTACCAAGTATGTACTATGTATCCATCAGTGTTTTGCTAGCCAAGGCTTATGTTACGGATGAATATTCTTCCAATTACTGTCTTTCACATATTATTGAATTTTATGATAGAGGCAAAATTCCTCATTTAGTATTTGAAGTAGCATTTGTAGCATTTACCACAGAGAAATAATATTATCTTAATGCATTAATATTCTCAACTGACCAAGTAAAAAAAAAAATCTTTCATTCAGTCACATTTCATTTAAATTTGCTTTTACTCTCTTATACTCAGAAAAAAGCTTTTCTTTCAAAGCCAATCTCATTTATTTCACAAGGTATTTCTAAAAAATTCAAATATATTTGTATTAAAATGTACTACTACTGCATTCATATAGTAATGTCCTTTGGTTAGAAAAGTCAGTTCACATTTATTGCATTCATATTAACTCTCTGATTAGATTTTAACTGAAACACTTTGCTTCATTCCAGGCTAGAACACTTAGTATGGAAACAATGCTCCTGCTTAGTTCTTTTCCCATTGTATAACTAGAAAAATACCTAGTGGGATTCTTGTTTCTCTGTACTCATAGGAAAAATCCCATCAGGCCTTTTGTGCCCCAGGGGTCAATTACTGGGATAAAGTAGGTGACCATATAATAGAATGACACTAGCGTACTTATTATTATTTCCTGTTTTCTTTTAAATACTAAAAGATATGCATTCCACATTGTTTTAAATTTTTTATTTATTTCTTATTTTTTTATAAACATATAAAGTATTTTTATACCCAGGGGTACAGGTCTGTGAATCGCCAGGTTTACACACTTCACAGCACTCTCCATAGCACATACCCTCCCCAATGTCCATAACCCCCCTCCCCCTCTACCAACCCCCTTCCCCCCAGCAACCCTCACTTTGTTTTGTGAGATTAAGAGCCACTTATGGTTTGTCTCCCTCCCAATCCCATCTCATTTCATTTATTCTTCTCCTATCCCTCAAAACCCCCATGTTGCATCTCCACGTCCTCATATCAGGGAGATCATATGATAGTTGTCTTTCTCCGATTGACTTATTTCACTAAGCATGATACCCTCTAGTTCCATCCATGTCGTCGCAAATGGCAAGATTTCATTTCTTTTGATGGCTGCATAGTATTCCATTGTGTATATATACCACTTCTTCTTTATCCATTCATCTGTTGATGGACATCTAGGCTCTTTCCATAGTTTGGCTATTGTAGACATTGCTGCTATAAACATTCGGGTGCATGTGCCCCTTCGGATCACTGTGTTTGTATCTTTAGGGTAAATACCCAGTAGTGCAATTGCTGGGTCATAGGGTAGTTCTATTTTCAACATTTTGAGGAACCTCCATGCTGTTTTCCAGAGTGGTTACATCAGCTTGCATTCCCACCAACAGTGGAGGAGGGTTCCCCTTTCTCTGCATCCTCACCAGCATCTGTCATTTCCTGACTTCTTAATTTTAGCCATTCTGACTGGTTATGAGGTGATATCTCATTGTGGTTTTGATTTGTATTTCCCTGATGCCGAGTGATGTGGAGCAGTTTTTCATGTGTCTGTTGGCCATCTGGATGTCTTCTTTGCAGAAATGTCTGTTCATGTCCTCTGCCCATTTCTTGATTGGATTGTTTGTTCTTTGGGTGTTGAGTTTGCTAAGTTCCTTATAGATTTTGGACACTGGCCCTTTATCTGATATGTCATTTGCAAATATTTTCTCCCATTCTGTCAGTTGTCTTTTGGTTTTGTTAACTGATTCCTTTGCTGTGCAAAAGATTTTGATCTTGATAAAATCCCAATAGTTCAATTTTGTCCTTGCTTCCCTTGCCTTTGCCGCTGTTCCTAGGAAGATGTTGCTGCGGCTGAGGTCGAAGAGGTTGCTGACTGTGTTCTCCTCAAGAATTTTAATGGATTCCTGTCTCACATTGAGGTCCTTCATCCATTTTTAGTCTATTTTCATGTGTGATGTAAGGAAGTGGTCCAATTTCATTTTTCTGCATATGGCTGTCCAATTTTCCCAGCACCATTTATTGAAGAGGCTGTCTTTTATCCATTGGACATTCTTTCCTGCTTTGTCGAAGATTAGTTGACCATAGAGTTGAGGGTCTGTTTCTGGGCTCTCTATTCTGTTCCATTGATCTATGTGTCTGTTTTTGTGCCAGTACCATGCTGTCTTGATGATGACAGCTTTGTAATAGAGCTTGAAATCTGGAATTGTGATGCCAACCACTTTGGCTTTCTTTTTCAATATTCCTTTGGCTATTCAAGGTCTTTTCTGGTTCCATATAAATTTTAGGATTATTTGTTCCATTTCTTTGAAAAAAATGGATGGTATTTTGATAGGGATTGCATTAAATGTGTAGATTGCTTTAGGTAGCATAGACATGTTCACAATATTTATTCTTCCAATCCAGGAGCATGGAACATTTTTCCATTTCTTTGTATCTTCCTCAATTTCTTTCATGAGTACTTTATAGTTTTCTGCATATAGATTCTTAGCCTCTTTGGTTAGGTTTATTCGTATCTTATAGTTTTGGGTGCAATTGTAAATGGGATTGACTCCTTAATTTCTCTTTCTTCTGTCTTGTTGTTGGTGTACAGAAATGCAACTGATTTCTGTGCATTGATTTTATATCCTGACACTTTACTGAATCCCTGTACAAGTTCTAGTAGTTTTGGAGTGGAGTCTTTTGGGTTTTCCACATATAGTATCATATCATCTGCGAAGAGTGAGAGTTTGACTTCTTCTTTGCCGATTTGGATGCCTTTAGTTTCTTTTTGTTCTCTGATTGCTGAGGCTAGGACTTCTAGTACTATGTTGAATAGCAGTGGTGATAATGGACATCTCTGCCATGTTCCTGACCTTAGCGGAAAAGCTTTCAGTTTTTCTCCATTGAGAATGATATTTGCGGTGGGTTTTTCATAGATGGCTTTGATAATATTGAGGTATGTGCCCTCTATCCCTACACTTTGAAGAGTTTTGATCAGGAAGGGATGCTGTACTTTGTCAAATGGTTTTTCAGCATCTATTGAGATTATCATATGGTTCTTGTTCTTTCTTTTGTTAATGTGTTGTATCACATTGATTGATTTGCAGATGTTGAACCAACCTTGCAGCCCTGGAATAAATCCCACTTCGTCGTGGTGAATAATCCTTTTAATGTACTGTTGAATCCTATTGGCTGGTATTTTGGTGAGAATTTTTGCATCTGTGTTCATCAAGGATATTGGTCTGTAGTTCTCTTTTTTGGTGGGATCCTTGTCTGGTTTTGGGATCAAGGTGATGTTGGCCTCATAAAATGAGTTTGGAAGTTTTCTTTCCATTTCTATTTTTTGGAACAGTTTCAGGAGAATAGGAATTAGTTCTTCTTTAAATGATTGGTAGAATTCCCCTGGGAAGCCGCCTGGCCCTGGGCTTTTGTTTGTTTGGAGATTTTTGATGACTGATTCAATCTCCTTACTGTTTATGGGCCTGTTCAGGTTTTCTATTTCTTCCTGGTTCAGTTGTGGTAGTTTATATGTCTTTAGGAATGCATCCATTTCTTCCAGATTGTCAAATTTGTTGGCATAGAGTTGCTCATGGTATGTTCTTATAATTGTCTGTATTACTTCGGTGTTAGTTGTGATCTCTCCTCTTTCATTCATGATTTTATTTATTTGGGTCCTTTCTCTTTTCTTTTGGATAAGTCTGGCCAGGGGTTTATCAATCTTATTGATTCTTTCAAAGAACCAGCTCCTAGTTTCATTGATTTTTTCTATTGTTTTTTTGGTTTCTATTTCATTGATTTCTTCTCTGATCTTTATGATTTCTCTTCTCCTGCTGGGTTTAGGGTTTCTTTCTTTTTCTTTCTCCAGCTCCTTTAGGTGTAGGGTTAGGTTGTATACTTGAGACCTTTCTTGTTTCTTGAGAAAGGCTTGCACCGCTATATATTTTTCTCTCAGGACTGCCTTTGCTGCATCCCACAGATTTTGAACCGTTGTTTTTTCATTATCATTTGTTTCCATGAATTTTTTCAATTCTTCTTTAATTTCCTGGTTGACCCATTCATTCTTTAGAAGGATGCTGTTTAGTCTCCATGTATTTGGGTTCTTTCCAAATTTCCTCATATGATTGAGTTCTAGCTTCAGAGCATTGTGGTCTGAAAATATGCAGGGAATGATCCTAATCTTTTGATATTGGTTGAGACCTGATTTGTGACCCAGGATGTGATCTATTCTGGAGAATGTTCCATGTGAACTTGAGAAGAATGTGTATTCTGTTGCTTTGGGATGAAATGTTCTGAATATATCTGTGATGTCCATCTGGTCCAGTGAGTCATTTAAGGCCTTTATTTCCTTATTGATCTTTTGCTTGGATGATCTGTCCATTTCAGTGAGGGCAGTGTTAAAGTCCCCTACTATTATTGTATTATTATTGATGTGTTTCTTTGATTTTGTTATTAATTGGTTTATATAGTTGTCTACTCCCACGTTAGGGGCATATATATTTAAAATTGTTAGATCTTCTTGTTGGACAGACCCTTTGAGTAGGATATAGTGTCCTTCCTCATCTCTTATTATACTCTTTGGCTTAAAATCTAATTGATCTGATATAAGGATTGCCACCGCAGCTTTCTTCTAATGCCCATTAGGATGTTAAATTGTTTTCCACCCCCTCGCTTTAAATCTGGAGGTGTCTTCGCATCTAAAATGAGTTTCTTGTAGGCAACATATAGATGGGTTTTGTTTTTTTATCCATTCTGATACCCTGTGTCTTTTGATTGGGGCATTTAGCCCATTAACATTCAGGGTAACTATTGAGAGATATGAATTTAGTGCCATAATATTGCCTGTAAGATGACTGTTACTGTATATTGTCTCTGTACCTTTCTGATCTACTACTTTTAGGGTCTCTCTTTGCTTAGAGGACCCCTTTCAATATTTCCTGTAGAGCTGGTTTGGTGTTTGCAAATTCTTTCAGTTTTTGTTTGTCCTGGAAGCTTTTTTCTCTCCTTCTATTTTCAATGATAGCCTAGCTGGATATAGTATTCTTGGCTGCATGTTCTTCTCATTTAGTGCTCTGAATATATCATGCCAGCTCTTTCTGGCCTGCCAGTTCTCTGTGGATAGGTATGTTGCCAATCTAATATTTTTACCATTATATGTTACAGACTTCTTTTCCCGGGCTGTTTTCAGGATTTTCTCTTTGTCAGTAAGACTTGTAAATTTTACTATTAGGTGATGGGGTGTGGCCCTATTCTTGTTGATTTTGAGGGGGGTTCTCTGTACCTCCTGGATTTTGATGCTTCTTCCCTTTGCCATATTAGGGAAATTCTCCAATAATTCTCTCCAATATACCTTCTGCTCCCCTCCCTCTTTCTTCTTCTTCTGGAATCCCAATTATTCTAATGTTGTTTCATCTTATGGTGTCACTTATCTCTCGAATTCTCCCCTCGTGGTCCAGTAGCTGTTTTTCCCTCTTTTGCTCGGCTTCTTTATTCTCTGTCATTTGGTCTTCTATATCACTAATTCTTTCTTCTGCCTCATTTATCCTAGCAGTGAGAGCCTCCATTTTTTATTGCACCTCATTAATAGCTTTTTTGATTTCAACTTGATTAGATTTTAGTTCTTTTATTTCTCCAGAAAGGGCTTTTATATCTCCAGAGAGGGTTTCTCTAATATCTTCCATGCCTTTTTCAAGCCCGGTTAGGACCTTTAGAATTGTCATTCTGAACTCTAGATCTGATATATTACAGATATAGTGGGTAATGTCAAAAAGAGGCAAAATGCATTCTTGATAAAAACGCTGTCTTTGATATTCGAATATTAGAGTTCTAAACATGAGCCCCAGTGTTTTCTTCGTGGTGTCAGGTTTTTAATTGCCACTTATGTAACTTCAGTATCCCGTCCTCTCTCCTCCCAGTTATTCACCCGCCTGTGTGAACAACACCAGTAGTGTCAGAATCCCTTCATTCCCATTCCGAGGGCTTCCTGGGCTCTCACTAATCTTTAAGGACTGTAGCACATCCAGGAGCAGAGACAAACACACTCTATCAGCATGCTCTTCATGTTAGGTCAAACATTTTAGCATGAGTTGCGTCAAACAGACTATTTGCAGTTCTGATGGACTATAAGGAGTAAAAATATGAAAAATATCAGACCTGGTTAGAAAGTGTGGCAAGTTCTTCTGTTCATGAATATGTATGTACATAGAATATTAAATATGTATAGACCCTTTTTTTTTTAGATTTTATTTATTTGACAGACAGAGATCACAAGTAGGCAGAGAGGCAGGCAGAGAGAGAGGGGGAAGCAGACTCCCCACTGAGCAGAGAGCCCGATGTGGGGCTCAATCCCAGAACCCTGGGATCATGACCTGAGCCGAAGGCAGAGGCTTTAACCTGCTGAGCCACCCAGGCGCCCCTGTATAGAACTTTTTAACCAAACATATATTCTTCTTTTTTTTTTTTAAAGATTTTATTTATTTATTTGACAGAGAGAGATCACAAGTAGGCAGAGAGGTGGGCAGAGAAAGAGAGAGAGAGAGAGGGAAGCAGGATCCCTGCTGAGCAGAGAGCCAGCCCCATGTGGGACTCAATCCCGTGACCCTGAGATCATGACCTGAGCCGAAGGCAGCGGCTTAACCCACTGAGCCACCCAGGCGCCCAAACATATATTCTTCTAATAGATATTCTTTCTCATGTAAATTGGTATGAAAAGCAGTTACATATTTATATAATGGTTTTCCCTTTCCCCTCTTCAAAACCCCACATTCGAAAATGTGAACTTCTTTTTCTTTGAGTTCACCATTGTAGGGGGCCCCCAAAGTCTATAAATGATCTTCAAAACATCTGTCAGGTGAATGCTTGTTACATGTGAAGACATGAGATCTTGTGACCTACCAAAGGCAAAAGGGATATATTCATCAATGCATTAGGTTAACAAGTATCTGTTAGCTCTCTACTATATACCAGGTACTCTTAAAAAAAATTTTTTTTTCATTTATTTATTTTAGAGAGAGAGAGCACACAAGCAGAGGGAGGGCCAGAGGCAGAGGGAAAGAATCTCAAGGAGACTCCCCACTGAGTGCAGAGCCTGAAGTGGGACTCGATCTCACAACCCTGAGATCATGAGCTGACTCAAAATCAAAAGTTGGCTGCTCAGCTGACTGAGCCACTCAGGTACCTTTGTATCAGATATTCTTACAAGTACAGGTATACAATGGTGACTAAGAAATGGTCTATGCTAACATATTGCTTAACATTTGCCAATTCGAAATAAAATACTTTACCATTTTTTAAAAATATTTTATTTATTTATTTGACACAGAGAGAGAGAGATCACAAGTAGGCAGAGAGGCAGGCAGAGAGAGAGGGGGAAGCAGGCTCCCTGCTGAGCAGAGAGCCTGAAGTGGGGCTCGATCCCAGGACCCTGGGATCATGACCTGAGCCGAAGGCAGAGGCTTAACCCACTGAGCCACCCAGATGCCCCACTTTACCAATTTTTTGACTACAGTCCTCACAAGATTTTTTTAATATTTTTTTCTTTCTTCTTTTTCTTTTTCTCTTCTTCTTCTTCTTTTCTTTAAGAGAGAGACTGAGAGGTGGGGAAGGAACAGAGGGATGGGGAGAATCTCAAGCCTACTCTATGTTGAGCACAGAACCCTGTGTAGGGCTCAACTTCATGACCCTGAAATGGATGATCTGCCCTGAAATGAAGAGTCAAATGTTTAATTCACTAAGCCACCCAAGCGCCCCTGAAGATGTTTTATATTATTAATACTTTAATCTCTGAATTAAATATTCTATTTATAATTTGTTGTTTCTCTATTTTACCAATTTTGTTAGAAATAAGTAAATAGATCGTGTTCCCTTTCAATCTATATCTCTGAACTCATTTGAAAAAACAATAGAAGTTAAAGAAATATGCACTAGTGGGGGCATCTGGCTGGTTCAGTTATTAGAGTATGCCACTCTGGATCTCAGGGTTGTAAGTGTAAGCCCCCCATGTTGGGTATAGAAATTACTTAAAAATTAAAATCTTTGAGGGGCACCTGGGTGGCTCAGTGGGTTAAGCCTCTCCCTTTGGCTTGGGTCATGATCTCCGGGTTCTGGGATCGAGCCCTGTATCGGGCTCTCTGCTTGGCAGGGAGCCTGCTTCCTCCCCTCTCTGGCTGCTGCTCTGCCTACTTGTAATCTCTCTCTCTCTCTCTCTGTTAAATAAATAAATTAAATCTTTAAAAAAAAATTAAAATCTTTGAAAGAAAAAAAGAAATAGGCACTATAATCTAGATGCTCAGTAGATGTTCAATCTAGTGGAGGATAGTTGTATGTAATAAATATATTTTTAAAAGATTTAGGTAATTTTAAATACAATGAGGGATTATTTGAATTTGTTTAGATTTATATATTCACAATAAAATATGGTACTTATAAATTATGTAATAATCCTTAAAATTAAATTTCATGTACATATTAGTTTTTACATAGAAATTTTATATAGTTATATGATTCTATAAAATATATTAAAACTATAATATTTAGTAACTAAAACATAACATCATCATTATTGTTGGTTACTGTTGTTTTAATTTAGTATATTCCTGGACTTTGACAAAATTTAGAATTTAATATACTATAAATACTAGCAAATAACTTTTGCTTTCTAAAGGCCACAATTACCATGAATGAAAAACTATCTTTCCTCCTGAGTTGAGTGTTCACAATTTTAACTAAATTTACTTCTATATCAGAGCACTCTCTTCCAGTATAAGCCATTCCAAAGTCCCCTGATGACAGCATGGAACATTTTAAGAGCTTGACTAGACTCAATAGGTGAGTTATAAGTAACCATAGAAGTATCATCATGGCCAATCTACCATCCTAAAGTACTCCATTTTAAGGGATTTAAAATTGTGTATATTGATTCAAAAATTCTTTCATCTCAGAGAAAATAACCACACTCATTTTTCTTAAACTACTTTAAATCTGTTTCTTCAGAAATATATTTTCCAAGTGTCAATGATTTTAAATGTCAAAAAAAATTAAACTTACTTTCTACAGTTAGAGTTGTGATAAATTGAAAGATGACTGAACTCAGTAAATGAAACACTAAGTGACGAAATGAATTTCATTGTTTCCCAATGAGGCTGAGTTAATATCTAATTGAGATGATGTATTTTCATGTTTCTCTTCTCCAAATTTGACAACAGTGTACTGATTTGAAGTTTTCCCTGGACAGACATGCATATGACTATTTTTCCTTCAAATGCAGTTGGCCCCACTTTGCCAATGCAGAAATATTTCTAATTCTGAAATCTTCAGTGTTTTAAATATATGAGTTTGAAGTGAATCTAACTATATTTTTTTTGTTTTTGAGGCTAGTCCAACAGCTTATATCCAGTGTGATATTTCCTTATCAGTCATTCACTTTCACAGGTATCATTAGCCCTTATAGTTTTGATAAAAGATGGAAAACTTTTATCACACATGTATTTGTATCTTGGAAGCTCACCAAACATAAAGGAAGAATAACAACAACCAAATCTCAAAACCAAGATTACAGAATTGGATCCACACCTTGCTTACTCTATTACCTTCAGTAATTTGTCTCATCTGGACTTCAATCTATTTCTTGCATAGAAAGCCATATAAATGGGGTTTTGATGATTTTCTCTTTGGAAATTCATTAAAGAATTTTTTTTTCTTATTTTATATTTGAATGGGTTGGGGCAGGTTTTGTTTCTTTGCCTGTTGTTTTTTTTTTTCCAATTTAGACAACTATACAGCTAATAATTTGGAATATTTGACATCCTTTTCCGTGCCATTCTTTTTCATTATTCTCAAAATAAGCCTTTAATATATTTTTTTTCAGCTTCAAATCTTCTTTGAAAGTTATAGTATTCCCTTTTTATTTTGTATGGTGTATTTGGATTGATTTTGGGAGTTCAGTAATGTTTTTGTGTTTCACATTGTAGTGCCATTTATAGACTTCATTTGTTTTTCCTTCCTAATTCTATCCCATTCATCATATATTCAAAATACCACCTATCTCTTACGGAATGCTGAATAACGTGTGCTTGTAAATGTCACAAATTGAACACAGAAGATATATTTGGCTTATAGATGATACGGTGTGGAAATCACTGATCACATGAAAGGTGAAAAATGTATTAAGCATGTTAAGTATCATGGATACTTAATGGGGGGATTTATGCTCCTTTTAGTTCACACACATACATCTAGAAGTCTGTAGAACCTGGGCTGAAACAATTGAAAGATCAGGACCCTCAGAGCACAGGGCATTTATTCACATTCATAGATGCAGGGACTCTAAAGAAGCACATGTCACAAAACTACCGTTGACAGTTTGGACAGTGTGGACTTGCTCCAGCTGGCACTGTAAAGGGATCCCAAAGGGAGAATGTACAGGGTGTACAAGGGCCCAAATGTCCATCATCTGTCAACCATCCTCTCTCATCTCTGTCTTCAGTTCCATTCCCTTTATCTCTGGGACTCAGATACCAGGCTTTCCACGGCATCTGACAGAAACCACACCAGATTGGGAAAATAAAAATAAATTTTTATAGCTGAACTTTCAAATAACTCTTATGTTCTTTTGAGAAGTCTGTCATTTCTGTTAGAATGCCTGTTTGGTAAGTCCCAGATGTGCTGGCTGATATTCAAAAGGGAGTTACCATTCAGTGCTTGATAAACAATATGGGTAAGTGATATTTCATTCCCTCAAATTGACTCGCTTCGCTTTCCCAGTCTGCTTTAGTAATCAACCCCTGTGACTTTATGGACAACCTGTCTAAGGCATATCTCTTTTAGGCAGAGTATTTATCTTATCACTGTATGATAGGTCATGGCCCGTAACTGTTTAGACATAAAGTTCCAGTGTCGATTTTTATCTGGTTTTGTTTATGTCTTGTTTTAATTTCATCTATACTATTGGTTCTGGGAAGGTCCTTTGCCTCCTGTTTTTATATTGTAATAGGCATGAATATAACTTAAGAGTTTTCATTATAACAGCAGAATGGATAGAAACGTGGAAATCTTTTTTTTTAATCTTTTTTTTTAAATTTATTTATTTGACAGACAGAGATCAAGTAGGCAGAGAGGCAGACAGGGAGAGAGAGGAGGAAGCAGGCTCTCCGTGGAGCAGAGAGCCTGATGTGGGGCTCAATCCCAGGACCCTATGACCATGACCTGAGCTGAAAGCAGAGGGTTTTCGCCCACTGAGCCACCCAGGCGCCCCAGAAATGTGGAAATCTTAAAAAAATCATGTCGATTCCTATTTTCCCAAGACTGTGTATCACAATAGATTTCATAGTACTACTTATAAAATAACATGAAACAGAGATTTAACTTCTCTTAGTAAATTTTTTTTTTAACAAAGTTTGGTTTCTTGGATATTGTGATACGTTCTAAGCTGTCTTGCTGGCTTGCTGCTGTGGATGGATTGCCATTATTGAAAACAATTTGTGGTCATTTTCTTTCTTTTTTTTTTAAGATTTTATTTATTTGACAGAGAGAAATCATAGGAGAGACAGGCAGAGAGAGAGGAAGGGAAGCAGGCTCTCCGCTGAGCAGAGAACCCGATGCGGGACTCGATCCCAGGACCCTGAGATCATGACCCGAGCCAAAGGCAGCGGCTTAACCCACTGAGCCACCCAGGCGCCCCTGTGGTCATTTTCTTAGTGTATGATTTACAGCTAGTGAGTATCCCCTTATTTTGTTGAAATCTTTCAGTTAGCCAACCATTAACATTGATTACTATATCTTAATATGCAACATCTGAATTTTCCATTTGGCATTTGATTTTTTTTTATAAACCATCCCAATTGCACTTTATTGTGGTGCTTGGAATTAGGTTCATATCCAGCAGAAAATTTACTTTATATTCCCTGAATGTCCTGCTACTTTTATAAACCCAAGCAGTATTATTACCTCATTGAACTATGTGAATCAACTTAATCAGCCAACAACTCCGAGCAGCATGTAGTCCACAGATAAGTAAAAATGGGTTTCCTTGCCTTCAGCATTCTTATGATCTATTGAAAGTGACAAGCCACGAATAAAAGGAATCAAAGAAAGAATTGACAGTGGACAAGACAAAGCATGATAAGACAGATCAAAGGGAGTTGGAAACAAAGGCTAGGAATTATAAGGAACAGAACCCCCTGGAGAGCAGTTGAAAGTGAGAGTAAAATCGGACTGCCAAGGTTGATGATAGGTAGAACTAAACTTTAAAGGATGAGTAGATGCGTATTGTCATTTGAGGAGATGGACAATGATGAGGTTGATCCTTAGAGGTGGAGGGTTGGAAGTCTGTGCAAAAAGCCACAGACACGAGAAAGCAAGTGGAATTGTGAAAAAATATGGTTAGAACATTTTGTTTAATAGTGATGTGCGTATAATGGGAGGTAAATCCGGATGAAAACTTTGGGTTCCAAAACTTAGAGTTTTATATGCCAGATCAGGTAGCCTGGGTTCACTAAGTAGGTTATATGAGTCCCACAGGATGAAATATAATTTCAGAAAAATCAGCAGATAGTATGCAAGTGAATCCTAATAACCAGGTTAGAAGCAGGAAGAAGAGAGAATATTCCTCATAATGTCTCAGGTGATACACAGAAGTCTACAGCAGAGTACTAGCTGTAAAAATTGAAAGGAATGGTGAGGAGAGAAGTTACACAGAAACTAAAGAGGAGATAATTAAGGTAAGCCCGAAATTGGTGTTGTCAAGAAAATTATGAATTCAATTTTTTAAATACCAAATTTGAGATGAAAAGGGAATATCTCCTAGTTATTTTAGATACAGGTTCAGAGTCCAGGAAGATTAAAAATAAGGCTTGAAGATCTTGGTGTTGAGCTTCGAGGTTTCTATGGAAAACATTTTGTTGTTAACATATAATGTATTATTTGCCCCAGAGGTATAGGTCTGTGAATCATCAGGCTTACACACTTCACAGCACTCACAATAGCCCATACCCTCCCCAATTGTCCATAACCCCACCACACTATCCCTATGCTCCCCACCCCCCAGTAACCCTCAGTTTGTTTTGTGATACTAAGAGTCTTTTAATGGTTTGTCTCCCTCCTGATCCCACTTTGTTTCATTTCTTCCTCTACCTCTCACGGCCCCCTGCCCTGCCTCTCAAATTCCTCATTTCAGAGAGATCATGCGAAAATTGTCTTTCTCTGATTGACTTATTTCATTCAGCATAATACCCTCTAGTTCCATCCACATTGTGGCAAACAGCCAGATTTCATTTCTTTTGATGGCTGCATAGTATTCCATTGTGTATATATACCACATCTTCTCTATCCATTCATCTGTTGATGTACATCTGGGTTCTTTCCATAGTTTGGCTATTGTGGACATTGCTGCTATAAACACATGGCCCTTCAGGTCACTACGTTTGTATCTTTAGGGTAAATATCCAGTAGTGTGATTGCTGTGTTGTAGGGTAGCTCTATTTGCAACTTTTTGAGGAACCTCCATGCTGTTTTCCAGAGTTGGCTGCACCAGCTTGCATTCCCATCAACAGTGTAGGAGGGTTCCCTTTTCTCTACATCCTCACCAATATGTGTCGTTTCCTGACTTCTTAATTTTAGCCATTCTGACTGGTGTGAGGCGGTAGCTCATTGTGGTTTTGATTTGTATTTCCCTGGTGCCGAGTATTTCCCTGGAGCACTCTTTCATGTGTCTGTTGGCCCTTTGGATGTCTTTGCAAAAATGTCTCTTTGTGTCTTCTGCCCATTTCTTGATTAGATTATTTGTTCTTTGGCTGTTGAGTTTGCTAAGTTCCTTATAGGTTTTGGATACTAGATCTTTATCTGATAAGTCATTTGCAATAATCTTCTCCCATTCTGTAGGTTGTGCTTTGGTTTTGTTGACTGTTTCCTTTGCTGTGCAAAAGCTTTTAATCTTGATGGAGTCCCAATAGTTCATTTTTGCCCTTGCTTCCCTTGTCTTTGGTGATGTTTCTAGGAAGAAGTTGCTGAGGCTGAGGTCAAAGAGGTTGCTGACTGTGTTCTCCTCAAGAATTTTAAGGATTCCTGTCTCACATGGAGGTCTTTCATTCATTTTGAGTCTATTTTTGTGTGTGGTGTAAGGAAATTGTCCAGTTTCATTCTTATGCAAGTGGCTGTCCAATTTTCCCAGCACCATTTGTTGAAGAGATTCTCTTTTTCCATCGGACATTCTTTCCTGTTTTGTCGAAGATAGTTGACCATAGAGTTGAGGGTCTGTTTCTGGGCTCTCTTTTCTGTTCCATTGATCTATGTGTCTGTTTTTGTGCCAATACCATACTATCTTGATGATTACAGCTTTTTAATAGAGCTTGAAGTCCGGAATTGTGATGCCACCAACTTTGGCTTTCTTTTTCAACATTCCTCTGGCTACTTGTGTCTTTTTTGGTTCCATATAAATTTTAGGATTATTTGTGCATTTCTTTGAAAAAAATGGATGGTATTTTGATAGCGATTGCATTAAATGTGTAGATTGCTTTAGTTAGCATGGACATTGTCACAATATTTGTTCTTCCAATCCATGAGCATGGAACATTTTTCCATTTCTTTGTGTCTTCCTTATTTTCTTTCATGAGTACTTTATAGCTTTCTGAGTACAGATTCTTTGCCTCTTTGATTAGGTTTATTTCTAGGTATCTTATGGTTTGGGGTGCAACTGTAAATGGGATCGACACCTTAATTTCTCTTTCTTCTGTCTTACTGTTGGTGTATAGAAATGCAACTGATTTCTATTATCAAATTCCTATATGAGGTCTAGCAGTTTTGGAGTGGAGTGGAGTCTTTGGGTTTTCTACATAAAGTATCATATCATCTGCAAAGAGTGAGAGTTTGACTTCTTTGCCACTTTGGATGATTTGATTTTTTTGTTGTTGTTGTCTGATTGCCAAGGCTAGGACTTGTTGAAGAGCAGTGGTAATAGCGGACATCCCTGCTGTGCCTTATCTTAGGGGAAGAGCTCTCAGTTTTTCCCCATTGAGAACGATATTCGGTTTCTATGAAATTTTGAGAGCAAAGCTCAGTTAATCATCAGTGAAGTTTCCTAGAATGCCCAATCCCCTTCACAAATGTTTGCATTGAGGAAAACATCTTTTCTCTCACCAAAGGCTAGGTTCCAAAAAACCTCTCCCCCATTCCAGCTGGAATGATACCTGGGAGATACATGCCATAGTTCACAAATTCAAAACCATCACTGAAAAATTAGATCCAAGTACCCATCCTACTGTCATTAGACTGACAGCAGGGTTTTTATGAATTTCCATATGAAATAACACATTCCCATATGACGGGGACCTGTTTTCTTTTTAAAAGCACTTATCTCAATATCATATACCATTTATGTACTTTGTGTTTTTTCATTGATTATTAAGAATTAATTTCCACAAGTACTTCATTGTTTACTCATGACACATGTATCAGGACAAGTGTTTCAATCTCTCATTTTATCTCTTGATAAGTCCCCTGTTATATTTGTTATATTTTTATGCAGTCCTTGGAATGATAAATAAAAGTACTTTTGAAAGAGTAAAAAAAGCCAAGTAAATATATAATGGTTTATATCTCATTTAGCTTTAGAACTTATGAAATCGAAATTTATGCTGAAGGGAGCTCTGGTTATTCAGCATTCACTTGTCTTATAAGCTATAACATCTATTAATATTGTTAGGATTAAATATTAGTGATACCATAATATTCCAAAGTTTTGCAAAAGCTTTGTCTTGCTCAAGAAGCCTGAACCAAATTAAAACTGTTTTATAGCCTTTTGAAAACTAGGGAGGCCCTTATCTGACCATCACCACCTTATAAAGTTGATAGCCTCATTTCTGGTCTTGAGGATCCTAGGATGACTGGACACTGGCTAGTCTCTTAGAGTAATGGATTCAATATGGATGCAAATCCTTTCTCATTCCTAACACAGAGAAATGGAGTCTATTTTTTTCTCCCTCTGAAACTGGGCTGGCATCGGGACCAGACTGGACCAACAGAATGTGGTGGGGTGACCTTGTTTAACTGCTGAGGATTCACCTTAAAAGCTCTGCAGTGTTGGGGCACCTGGGTGGCTCAGTGGGTTAAGGCCTCGCCTTCGGCTTGGGTCATGATCCCAGGGTCCTGGGATCGAGCCCCACATCGGGTTCTCTGTTCTGCAGGGAGCCTGTTTCCTCCTCTCTCTCTGCCTGCCTCTCTGCCGAGTTGTGGTTTCTCTCTATCAAATAAATAAATAAAATAAAATAAAAAAAAGCTCTGCAGTGTTCACCTCTCCCACTTGACATGTCCTCAGAAGCTAGTCCCATGTCAGGTGTCTGACTATTTGGACACCACCATGCTGTGGAGAGATCATCTATATGACCTTTCCCAACTCACTGAGCATGCTAATTTAAAAATGGGGAGAATAATATCTTCTGTATTCTGAAGAATAATATTCTTCAGATATTCTGAAGATTAGCTAATTGGTCAAAATAAGAATTTTTATATTAGTATAGATTTTTAGTATATATTTCTGAGCACATAGTTTTATGAATATGTATTTGAAAGTAAAACTTACTCTGTAAATACAGCCTGATTCTTTTAGTATTTAAAAAAAGGCATTCCATTTATTTTTACCAAATGCTCATATTGGATATGGAAACTAAGTGAATGCATAATAATGAAATGACCAAGGAGGGAGAAATGTTAGGTGTATCACCAAAAAAAAAATGGTGACTCTATGTTTTGTGTTGAATTGCATGTGTGTATATGAATATGCCTCACGTCTTATATAAAAATTGATACAAAATTTACAGTAAAGATCTTTATAAAATGCTTATCATTCTCTCTTGAAACTTAACCTCCTTCTTAGATAAAAAAAATCTCCTTTTTGCTTTTGTCCATATTTCAAAATACCTAGGTCAGCAGAACTATATTCTAGGCCATTCTAACAGCATCCTTGTCACTTCAGTTTTATAAACGTGTATGTTATTCTTTCTCAGGAATCTCATTACTCTGAATATAGATCTGTTTTTGTTTTTTTGTTTTTTTTTAGGTTACTAGCTTAAAGAGTAATGTTTAAATTTTTTTAATTAGAAAGTCAAGTGTTATAATTAAAGCACAAATAAAAATGACTAGCCGCCACCTACAGTTCATCACCTCAGTGTTGTGTCCTAGTAACAGCCTTTTACCTCAGTAAATCCACAGAGGAATCTTCGGCATCTTGGAAGCAGAGATCAGGATGTTTTTGAGCCCAGCACAATGCTGACTCACAGGTCAGTGCCTTGCGCACCATCCGTCCTCTAAGTGGAGGAGCGGTGTGGTCCTGGGAAGGTAGCCTGTGAGGATAAGGGAGCCTGGGCTTCAGTCCTCACAATGAGTAACTTTTCTGGGTCTGTTTACTCAGTTGTACAAGGAGAATATCCTGACCATCACAAAGATTTAGAACTACAAGGTATGAACTGGCAGGAACAAGTAGGGCCAAATAGGACACTCTAAGGAGTGCAGTGACACTTTTAGCATACATCACATGCTGATAGGTAGAAAATCAAGGCTGCTTGGACTGATGCTCCCTGGGTTGGGATCATAATTGATTATCTTATTTCTCCCTATGTTGATATTCTGAGCAATTTCCACTACCAGAGTAATGGTAGAACCTGAATTAACAAATTATGCAGATAATGAGTAGAACTTTAGGGCACCTGGGTGGCTCAGTCAGTTAAGCATCTGCCTTCAGCTCAGGTCATGAGCCCAGTGTCCCAGGATTGAGTCCCACCTTGGGCTCCCTGCTCTGCGGGGAGTCTGCTGCTTCACTTGACCTTCCTCCCACTTGTTCTCTCAATCTCTCTCTCTCTCAAATAAATAAATAAAATTTCAAAAAAAAAAAAAAAGAATAGAACTTTAGGGGAAAAATAGGCTCTGGAGGATATTTAGCTCTTGGATAAGATCCCAGAAGTTTCCGAGTTAAAATTTACATCTTTTATTTCCAGTATACACCGGAGTTATTGTCTTGTGTCAGTCTGTGACCGTTAATGGATTTTAGAATACTATACCATGTGATCTAGAATGATAAGAAATTTTCACAGCTACATTTACAAAGGTAGTTTATCTTGGCCAAGACTGCTGGCCTATATGGCATTGATTCTGTATTTACATTATTTGTAAATACCAGAAACCAACATGAATTTAATAAAAGAAGAGCTTTATTTTGAGGATTCAATGAAGCAAAAGGACAAAATATATTCAGGACTCAAAGCAATGAGAGTAGGAAAGAGAATTGCATTGGGAACTCAAGATATTCTCACTTGTGTTTCTCTTTGCTTTATTACTGTGTTGTTGTTTTTTAAATTCTGGTTTTGGGGTTTTTTCTTGCTGTTGTTTGACAGCAACTTTGTCAAAGTACTGGAGGAAAATTGTAGTACAGTACCCAAGTTTTTAAATCTCCTTTTTTTTTTTTTTAAAGAGACCACCATACTTAAAATATAACCCCTTAAAAACCAACCACCTGATACCAATTTCAGATTCTGAGAAGTGGATAGTGGATTCTAATTGCCTTGGGTTGGGTCATCATTTCTTGTATAGGCATTTGTAGCTTTGGGGATGGAACCCATTGTATTGACACTGAAGGTCCAATCTTGTGAATCGGTGGGTAGAGATATAGATTTGCTAGAAAAAAAAGAGATTATTGGCTCGGACTGAGTTAACCTAAAGTTGTCTCCCGTTCATTATTAATAGGACCCTAAAAAATGATGTTGGTTTGGCCTATATCAGAATCTCTTTTAGACTATCATTATTCTAATATTATTTCTGATACCGTCTTCCTTTATCATTAAGGTTTCACTCAGAGAGAAGTGACCTATTTGATTTCTAGCTGAGAAAGCATGTAATTAAATAATACCCTTGGGCTCATTCTATTTTCCTCCTTTATCATGAAATAAGAATGAAAGGTCTCCTGAAGGAGAATTAAAGAAAATGCTGATACGTAGCAAATGGTAGTTTAGTTTTGCCTCCAAGGGCAATCTTGTTTCTACGAAAGAAATGAATATACTGACTTAGAGAACTTTGCAGGGGGGTGAAAACTACATAAACATTATAAATGCTGTCATGTAAGTATTTTTTTTATTGTTTCAAAACAAAAGGAATATTGGGTTATTTTCCATTGTTTCTGCTTCATATCAGCAGCAGCCGTGTCAGGAGCAGCAGCAGTATTTGCGACTTTAATAAAAATGACACAAACTAAATATATGCTACAGTCTTGGGATTATTTCAGAAATTAAGACTTTTTAAAAGAGACTGGTTTTAAGCTTCTAATAAGGATATACAATTATTAAAACAGAAAACTTGTAAAAGAAAAGATGTAAATGTAAGGTAGAAATTTGAAGGTTATGGCATTCATACTGTACACCAAATAGAAACTATTTTAATTTTTGAATTTCATTCTTTCTCCTATTCCCTTACCTTTCATATGTACTTAAAGGAGATGAATAAAATGGAAGAGAATGTTAGTAGTGAATTAGCACAAAAATATTACTTACAAGGACTTGAGTTATAAACGAGATTAAACAAAAAACAGACATAAATTAAAAGCTACCTTTAGAAAAGACTCAGAAGAACTCATCAATAGGCATAACAATTTCTATTTGTACAAAGTATCATACACATGGATATTGTGAAAGACATAATTCAGTTAGTTTTAATTTCTAAGCATATTGAGATATTCAAGGTAATGAAAAACCAACGTTAAAAAAAAAAAACAAAAGGGGCACCTGGGTGGTTCAGTGGGTTAAGCCTCTGCCTTCGGCTCAGGTCATGATCTCAGGGTCCTGGGATCAAGCCCCACATCAGGCTCAGCAGGGATCCTGCTTCCCAGAACCCCACCTCTCTCTGCCTGCCTCTCTGTCTACTTGTGATCTCTCTCTCTCTCTCTGTCAAATAAATAAATAAAATCTTAAAAAAAAAAAAACCCAAACAAGAGTATATATTTGGAAATATTAGAAAGGTGAAAGCATTAGAATTAGGTTAAAATTGAGGGTAACACTGAGTGTGTTGATCATCCTATAAAATAAATATACTATTGGTTAATTAATTTTAAGAAATGGTTTAATTTACATATATGATAAGATAGCAACTTATAAAGGACATGCTCAGTGAAGTCATGAAACCGATAACTTATAATTTTATTTTTATTTATTTATTTAAGATTTTATTTATTTATTTGACAGACAGAGATCACAAGTAGGCAGAGAGGCAGGCAGAGAGAGAGGAAGGGAAGCAGGCTCCGTGCTCAACAGAGAGCCCGATGTGGGGCTTGATCCCAGGACCCTGGGATCATGACCTGAGCCAAAGGCAGAAGCTTAACCCACTGAGCCACACAGGCACCCCGATAACTAACAATTTTAAACAAATTATTTTAAAAATCTTTTTTTAAAAAGATATATTTATTTATTTTAGAGAGACAAAGAGAGGGTGCATGCATGTATATGTGTGTGGGAGGAGAGGTAGAGGGAAAGAATCTCATCCAGACTCTCTACTGAGTGTGGAGTTTTGGGGGCAGGGGCTTCCATTTCACCACCCATGAGATCATGACCTGAACCAAAACTAAGAGTCAGATGCTTAACCAACTGAGCTACCCAAGTGCCCCTAAAAAATCTGCTTTATAAATCAATAGTACCTTGCAATTCAGTTTTTAAGGTATTCTGTAACTACCATGATATCACAAAATTAATCATAATAAGATAACACATTAGCTTAATATTCAACCAGTATTTAACTGAATCGTGCTTACAAATCAAGTTATAAATCCTGGAAAGCAATCAAAGGTATAAAAACACATCCGACACACATGAATTACTACAGAGTATTAAAATAGTAAATGTATGCAGTACGCAAGATTAGAAAAGACTAGCAAATAAGTTCTAACGTATTTAATCAAGAGTTCTGGTCCAAAATACAGTTGATGTGCTGAGAAGAAACCCTGGATAGGTTGATGGTGTTGTGTTTGGTTAGGAGAGCGTATCTGGCTTTCCCCAGCTGGCCGTCAGTTGGAAGTGGACTCAAGCATGAGGCAAGGCGTCAGTTACTGATTTAGGACTGACTGGAGTGGATTCCTCTACAGTGTGTGGTCTGGCTTCTTGGATTAATCATGGCAGATTATGAGTCAGTTGTAGTTTTATCCATGCTCTGGCACTGTTCCTTTGTATATTCAGTCTCTCATTACTAAGGCAGCGATATCCTGTCATTATAAAGGTTTTCAGGAAGGCTTCTTATGACTTCTTTTATATTATCATTCTCATATATTGTATCATCTCACATTAACCCTGTTTCATCAGACCCCACAGCATATTTGAAAAAAAATGGTAGTTATAATAAATGTTCAAAATAACTAGCTTTAATGTTATAGTTATTTGTTGTTTAAATGTCTGCGTTTTCAGAGACATATATCTGTTGTATGGGAAGGGAAAGAAATCAAAATTAATTTTAAATATATATGTAATATAATAAATTTGATGTTGAATTTATTCAGATCACTAGGACTTATAAGAGTCACAAAACATATAGACAAAATTGATAGAATCATGAAATGGTTTGCATTCTTTCGACCAAAGAAGTGAGAAGAGTCAATGAGAAAGTAGAAATTTAATTACTATAGGACTAGAGCTAAGGTCCATGTTGGACATACCACATACCCTGATCTGCCCTCCTCCTCACCTTATGGTAATGAGAAGTAAAGGGAGTAGTCAGCTATAGAGTTGGGGCCTCTTTGCATCTCTGTAATTCTGAAAGCTCTAGAGAAGATTTTGGGAAAGTTAGGATAAAGATAAATTGCTAAGACCATAAGGAAACTGATGAGTTAAGAATGCAGGAATTACCTTGGGTTTCTCTGTATTCATCAGTGTTTCTGAATTTTGAGAATGTACTCTTTTGCATATTCTGGCTAAGTTACTGATTTCATATAGATATTGTCTTTCTTGTTTTATTTATTGGCCACAATGCCTGGGGGGAAAAAAAATCCTTTAACTGAGAAATTGACAAGGCTCATTCTCCTTATTTGCTATGTAAGTTGCTCAGGGGCCTGGACCATTTAATTAGGCAATTACTTAGCTTACCGTCTCTATCCTTACTATCATGCAGGTTCAGTACAAATAGGCCATGGTAGGAGAACAGTCAATATTTACTGTCAAGGGTTTGTTACATCTACATGGTAGTGAGTACTCCTATGATAACTTAGTATTGAATATTCTACAAGAATTAAGTACTTGTAAGTGGAAACCCAACTATGGTTCTACATGATACCTGATCATGCCCTGCTAGGTGATTATCGTGGAAAACTAGACATGTGCATACTTAACTCTCAGCAAAGGTTAAAAGTGTGTAATGTCTAGGGGTGCCACACGGTCACAGAAGTTTTTGCAACAGGCAGCATGTGTTTTCACCAGAAATAAAAGAATTCATGGATCAATGAAAGCCCTGTGAGATTCAATGAAAATTAAGTATAATTAAAGATTCAAATAGAAATTAAGTATAGAATAAATTTACATTTAGGGTAATTTTGGAAAATTTGGGGGCTGGGAGAGGAATTTTTTTTTTAAAGATTTTATTTATTTATTTGACAGAGAGAGATATCACAAGTAGGTGGACAGGCAGGCAGAGAGAGAGGAGGAAGCAGGCTCCTTGCTGAGCAGAAAGCCCAATGTGGGGCTTGATCCCAGGACCCCGGGATCATGATCCGAGCCGAAGGCAGAAGCTTTAACCCATTGAGCCACCCAGGTACCCCAGGAATTTTTTTTTAAGAAGGAAACCACGTGATCGAAACATAAAAGCTAGAAACTTCTTTGGCAGGAATTTAGATTTTCCTGGGATATAATGATAATACACCTGAAGACAGAAACAAGATTGAAACATGAATGCTCTGAACCACTGAAGTGACCTGAGCTTTACAATACTTCTTTGTGTATGAGATTTCAATAATGGCCATCCCTACCTCTCTAAGGTTTAACTCGGGAGACCACCAAGTCAGTGCACAGAAAACTGTACTACACATAAGATAGATCTTGCCTGTTCTAAGGAACACATACTTTACTGATTAAATCTAGGCTTTGTCTATAACCAAATCATTGGAAACTAACATTGTCTACTTCAGATTGAAAATAAGATGAGTAAATTTTATTTTCTGTAGTGTAAATTTATAACTTTGATTAATACTGCTTAAAAATGCTGTATCATTTTCTAGTGTAATTGGCAAAAATACAAAAAGGTTCAAATCCTTCATGGCCAGACTCTATAGTGTCTCATCCCTAAACAGACAAACAGTGGCATGTTGTCATGAAATAGTTGTTTTTGGAAATACTGTAGTCAAGGTAAAGTTGTTTAGAATTAACTTGTTAGGTTTTCATTCTGGATGAGACACTTTAATAACCATCATTATGGAGAAGCAAAATAGAATTACAAATAATGATTGTTTTGGAAATAGCAATTTAGCAGAAACAGCTAATGGGCAGCTTCTATTCAACCTGCAGTTTGTATTTCTCGTTTTATGACAAAATGTTACTGCAGAGAATGAAAAGCAAACATTGTATTTTCACAATTTTATATTTTAAATAGAAAGTAAGAATTGTAAACCACTAAATGAGATTTGTGTTTTTTAATCTAGTCGTAGCTGTTCAAAAGCAAGGATGTACCCAAGGCAAGAAGATTTCTGGATTTGGTCTGAAGTGTGTCACAAGGGACAAGAATTTTTTAATCTTGGGCACTTAAGGCTGTCTCGATTATTTGTGTGTAACATTTCATCTTAAAACTACAGTTGACAAAAATGACAAATTTTTAAAAGATTTTATTCATTCATTTGGAGAGACTGAGGGAGACAGAGAAAGAACAAACAGGGAGAAAGGCAGAGGCAGAGGGAGAGGGAGAAGCAGACTCCCTGCTGAGCTGGGAGCCTAACATGGGGCTCAAACCCAGGACCTGGAGATTATGACATTAGCTAAAGGCAGACGCTTAACCACGTGAGCCACCCAAGTGCCCCTAATGCTTTGACTGAAAATACCAGTGTCTTATCTTTCATGAGCTCTGAATGGCTTAATCGCCTTTTGTCTGGCTTTTATATTTTGAAGTCAGGCTACCAAATCTCCATAGTTAATACATTATGGCTGATATTTCTGTCTAGAAAGTACTGGGTCTTCGCTTATCTTGCAGGAGAGCCTCATTTGCCAATTAGACCTGTGGAGGTAATACAGCTGAAGGTGTCAGCAGTCCGGAGGATAAAATCTCAGTGGTCCAAAGCACAGTTCTCCAAACAAGATCACCAGCCCCCTCAGGCTTTCCTCCTCCTTTATCTCTCTCCCTCTCTAATCAAGCCCTCTAACCCCCATGATTCTTTCTCCTAATAACCCCTGCTCTGGAACTTCTGAAGTAAAAATGAGCTTATTCCATATATGTTCTTTGCCTTTTAACCTTAAGAATGTAGGGAAATTTGCTTTGCTCGTGCCCAATAAATCCTTCTCCTTTTGCTTTTGTATTTAGTCTGTCAATTTAGTCTGTCGATTATTTTTTTTTGCAACTTTTTTTTGCAACTTTTCTTTTTTGCAACTTTGCAACTTGATTACACCATATTAAAATCCATTTAAGGGGCGCCTGGGTGGCTCAGTGGGTTGAGGCCTCTGCCTTCAGGTCAGGTCATGATCCCAGGGTCCTGGGATTGAGCCCTGCATCGGGCTCTCTGCTCCACAGAGAGCCTGCTTCCTCCTCTCTCTCTGCCTGCCTCTCTGCCTAGTTGTGATTTCTCTCTGTCAAATAAATAAAATATTAAAAAAAATCCATTTAATATTTTTAGAGGTAGTGAAGGCCCATATATTTTTCCAAATCTGTGTGCTTTAATTTTATTGTAGTAAACTATACATAATACAAAATTGACTGTTTTGACCATTTTTAAGCATAGTTCACAGTATATTTTTTTAAGATTTTATTTATTTATTTGACAGAGATCACAGGCAGGCAGAGAGAGTGGGGGGAAGCGGGCTCCCTGCTGAGCAGGGAGCCTGATGTGGGGCTCAATCCCAGGACCCTGAGATCATGACCTGAGCCGAAGGCAGAGGCTTTAACCCACTGAGCCACCCAGGCGCCCCCACAATATTTTTAAAGAATGTCTGTGATGAGAGTTCAAGGGAGGTTGAATGATCTTATAATGCCCTACATCAGATAGGCCACGGTATCAAATGAAGACTCTTCAGCAGATAAGTGGTTCAGTATTTTGGTAGATTTTTTGTTTGTTTTTGTTTGTTTTTTGTTTTTCTTTTCCCCACTTTTTTTCTTAAGATCTTAGGGCATGTGTAGTCGGTGTGTCTATCCCCTGGTCACCATATACTCCTTCCTTCTCATATTAGCTCCTGGTTGTGAGGTCCTTTAGAGGAATATAGGCTTTCTTTGACTCTGCTTTAGCAGCTTCCTGCTAAACCCCACCTGAGACCGTGGTGTCTTTTCACAAGGGGATGGAGAATGATTGGCTTCCAATTCTGACAACACTCAATCCATGGGAAATTCTGGAAAGGCCATAAGGATGAATTAGGCTGAATAAAGTGGTCAACTATCCTCAGGTTCAGACTTGCTACATGTTTAATTCTGACATTTACTAGCTGCGTGACACCTGGCTTTTTTCTCTGTCTCTGTTTCCTTATCTACCCAATGAGCAGAATTGTGATCGATCTCACTGACAAAGAAAATCATTCATCCCCATCTGTCCCCTCCCTACTCCTTCTACGGGTCATGTCACATTTCTTGGGCTCATGCAGGTTTCTAGACTCATCTGGAGGGAGAGCTGACTTTGTATTTCTCTTATCAGACATCCAGCCTTGCCCCTCATCCACATTCTCGACTGCTGACCTTCTTCCTACTTTGCTAAGAAAAAAAGAAAAAGTGAGAAGACAATTTCAGTAGATCCCATCATCACATACACCCCCACTGACCTGCATTTTTGCTCTTGTACTCTGCCTTTTCTCCTCTAAATATTTATGAGCTCTCTGCTCTTAACAGAAGTCAACTGCTTCATTTGAACATCAGATCCATCCTCTCCTCTCTACGCAAAGCTGTCAATCCAGATTTCTCCCCCCCCTTTTTTTTGCATAATCATGCATTTATTTCCTCCCCATCAATAAATACACAGCTGTACTTTTTCTACTTCACTAAAATCTTCTCCTAACTCATTCATTGTCTCCTTCCAGCTACTACACTGATCCTTCCTTTCCCTTTCCTCCTCTCCCATCCTCCCTCCTCCTCCCTCTCCTCTTCTTCTTGACTTATCCATGTTTTCTCTCTTCATAAATCACTGAGCCACTGTACCAAAATTGTTTTCTTAAAGTCACCAATAACCTCTGCTCTGCTAAGTCCACTGGTCACTTTCTTCTTAAAATATTCTATTCACTAGCATTCTTAATTCAGCATTCTCTAGTTTTTCTCCTACTTCCCTGGCTACCTTTCATGAGTATTTTGCTGATTCCGTTTTATCTTCCTATGCTCCAGACACTACTTGGCCAACCCTTGGACTTTCTCCCTTTTCTATATAGAAGCAAACTCTTTTGTTCTCATCCAGTCTCATGCTTCACTGAGTATCATCTATTTACAAACAACTCCCGAATTTATATCTTCAGCCTTGATCTCCCCCTGAAGTCCAGGCTTATGTCTGCAGCTGCTTACTTGATATTACACTTGCCTGCTTAATTGGCATCTCATATACAATCCATCCACCGATAAACTTCTTAGAGTCTCAGTGCACTTTCCCATCTCAGTAAATTTTAACTTCTTCCTTCCAGGTGCTCAGGCTAAACTTTCCAACTCCCCTCCTTCCCTCACATCTGATACTCATTCCTTCAGCAAAATTCTATTGACTCTGCCTTTTATCCAGTAGGAGACCATTTCTCAAAATCCTCTTCAGCCCCACAGTCCTAAAACCACGGGTCCAAGCCATCTTCAGCCCTGAAATGAGTTATCACAGTAGCTTCCTATCTGATCTCCCTTCTTTCCTTCTCCCTTCAGTCATTCTCGTCATGGAGCCACTGTGTTTCTCAGTGGGTATATATCCTTCTTCTGTTGAAATCACTTCAAAGCCTTCTTATCTCAGTGAAAACCAAAGTCGTTAAAAATATCACAAATATTTTTGGGATCTAATAGCTCTTTCCCATTCTTTCTTCATCATCTGAAACTCTTACCTGCACTTATTCACCTTCAGCTACACTGTTGTTCAATGTAGTCCCAAACAAACCAGGAATCCTTCCTTCAAAAGATTTCCTTTTTGTTGTTCCTCAGATTTGGGATGATCTTCTCCAGATATGTTCATTACTCAATCTCTCATCTACTTTAGATTTTTATTAAAACCTCATCTTCTAACTAAAGGAGACCTGGTTTGACTATCCAATCTCACTCTTTGTTTCCTTTCTCTGCTTTCTAAAATAACATCTACAAATGACATTTTGTATTTAATAAGTTGTTATGTTTGGGGTGCCTGGGTGGCTCAGTGGTTTAATCCTCTGCCTTCAGCTCGGGTCACGGTCTCAGGGTCCTGGGATCGAGCCCTGCATCGGGCTCTCTGCTCAGTGGGGAGCCTGCTTCCCTGTCTCTCTCTGCCTGCTTGTGCTCTCTCTCTCTCTGTCAAATAAATAAATAAAATCTTTAAAAAATATATTAAAAAAATAAGTTGTTATATTTATTTTCTGACTCTTCTTCCCAACCACCATGAGAACATAAGGTCCATAAGGATGGAAACTTTATGCTTTTTTAAAAAAGTGTTATTTAAATTGTGGAAATTTAAAAGTATCTGGGATATAGTTCTTATAGATAGATATTATTTGAATTATTACCTATCCTAAGGGATTGTTGAAACATTAGAAGATGTAATATACATAATCACTGAGCACATTTGGCATGTAATAGAACCTCAGTACATGCTTTCTATTATCAAGGAGAAACCTTGAAACCTCAGAGATGGAGTCATACATTAGGATATGAAGGTGGTCCAGGAGAAAAGACGGTATAAAAATCTCTATCTTGGTATATAAGGGACATTTCATTGGGAAGGTCAGTAGTAGACTGCAGATCTTTCTGTTTTCCTAAACAGAAGGTAATTTTAATTAAACTTAAGAAACTATGTCACTGGATTGCATATTTAGATATTTTTCTAGAATAATTACTTTTCTGTATTTCCATTAAATTAAACATTGTAAAACAGAAGTATATGCCATTTCAGTTTGGTTTTACATCAGTAAATACAAATTATATAATACAAATTAAGTGTTACTAAATTATTTCCAGTCTTCATTTTATAACATCACTGATTACAGTGAGACATTTGCAGTCAAAAATGCTCTACAATTAATGAAATGTTTAAAGTTTTCAGTTTAAAAGAAAAATTTTGATAGTGTCTAATTTTCAAACAACCCTTCTTACAAAGATTATTTGAGGCAGTTATATACCAGTTTTTGTATATATTTAATTTTATGAAATTTTGAAGTCAGGCAAACTTTATTTCTCTATTTTTAAAAAGATGTTATTTATTTATTTGAGAGAGAGCATGAGCATAGGGGGAGGCAGAGGAAGAAGCAGACTCCCCACTGAGCAGGGAGCCCAACACAGGACTTGTTCCCAGGACCCTGAGATCATGATCTGAGCTGAAGGCAGATGCTTAACTGACTGAGCCACCCAGGCACCTTTATTTCTCTATTTTAAGAATGAATACTCCAGATCTTTGTACTACTTAATGGTGACAAAAACCGAAATGCAATGGATAGCAACTTATGACTAATTAAGAGGGATATCTAAGTAAGGGATATATTACTAGGCTGAGATAAGGAAAATAAAACTTCTTTGAATGTTTTCAAATTGTTCTTGCAGCATGCCTGGGTGGCTCAGTGGGTTAGCCTCTGCCTTCAGCTCAGGTCATGATCCCAGGGTCCTGGCATCTGGGCCCCACATCGGGTTCTCTGCTCATCAGGGAGCCTTCTTCTCTTTCTCTCTCTGCCTCCCTCTCTGCCTACTTGTGATCTCTGTCAAAAAAAAAAAAAAATTGTTCTTGCAAATTAACGTGTTTAATATATAAGAATTATAGCTTGCTTCTAAAGTTTTCACTTAGCAATTTTATGATGTAGTAATTAAAAATGAAATCACACTTAAATTCATAAAAAATTAAATACATATGTATATATATTTAAATTTTTATTTATTTTTTGTCAGAGAGTGTGTTAGATATCAAAAGTGAGCGTGAGCAGGGGGAGTGGCAGACAGAGCAGGCAGAGGGAGAAGCAGACTCCCCAGTGAGCAAGGAGCCCAAAATTGGAGTCAATCCCAGGAAACTGGGATCATGAGCCAAGCCAAAGGCAGACACTTAACCAACTGAGCCACCCAGGCATCCCAAAATTAAATATATTTTTAAATTACATCTTCTTTAAAATGGTTTTGATGGGGATTGTGTGGGTGGGTCAGTGAGTTAAGCATCTCTCAGGTCATGATCTCAGGGTCATGAGATTGAGCTGCATGTTGGGCTCCCTGCTGGATGGGGATTAAGATGCTGCTTAAGATTCTTCCTCTCTCCCTTTCCCTTTGTTCTTCCCCCTCCCTGCTCCCTCTTTCTAGAAATAAAATAAAATAATTTTGATGGGGGTGTGAGTCAGCTCCTATAAGTATCTTCAGGTTAGAAACATATGCCTCAATCCTCACGGTGTCTAATTTGAGATCTGGTACATTCCAAATGCTCAAAATTTATTTGATGTAGTTTATTAAAGTTTTTTGAAAAGTTCCTTTTATAATATGGTCAAAATATATTTCTCAAACATTATAGTATATGTGTGTTTTTTCTTATTCTTCCTACGCTTTTCATAAAAAATATGAAGACTGAAAAATTATTTTAGGATAAATATCTACAGATAAGGGAATTATAATTATTTAATTTGTTTATTGAGCTGCTATCTTTGGGTAGCCTAAATACTAATGAAATAACAAGCTATGTGACTCCTTAAAAATGTTTATAAGTTAAAAAGATATGAGGCTTATTTTTTTCTATCAGTAGTAAAACATATATTAATGGAAACACAGTCAGATATTCTTTTACTATTAGGAGAAACCAAAGATGTTTTGAGCAAAACCACTTTTAGTGGAAGAGAAAATATAGCATCTTTTAAACCTAAAAGTACAGAAAGGAAACAAATAAATGTTTTTATTTTGTATCAGATTTATAAAGAAAAGTCTTAGAGACTTCAGATTTGAAATATGCAGTCATTAGAGGTAATGAGTAAGAGCTGTAGGGAAAAATGTCTTCATATTGTGTCTACAGTAGAGGGATAGCATTTTCTACATTGTATTGCCACAGTATCCTAGCTAGAGATTGGCCAAAATTGCTTTTCCAGGAGTTTCTTTTTCATGTCTTTTTGTTAAACCATAATTATGTTTCCCAAATAGGTGATGACTTAGTCAAGGACATCCTGACACCTTTATGTAGGTAGGAGAGGAGGGGCATGGTGACTTGCTGATGCGTCATATCTGTAAAATTCAAGTCAGAGCAGGGATAACAGTAACTATGGAGTAACTAGTGGAGAGGTGGCTGTGGGGGATGGGTGAAATAGGTGACGGGGATTAAGGAGAGCACCTATGAAGAGCACCAGGCATTGTATGGAAGTGTTGAATCATTGAATTCTAATCACCCTAAGTGTTGAATCACCTGAAACTAATATTATACTGTATGTTGACTAACTGGAATTTAAATAAAGACTTAAAAAAAAAAACACTACACTATTGAAAGAAGAATAGGTTTAGTGATTCTACTTATAAACTTTAACAAAATTAGACATTTTACAAAGAAATTAAAATTGCAAAAATAATACAAAATTGTAAACATATCTATATATAATTTTAACCATCTTACTAAGACATCTAGCCAGTACTAAAAAATCTGTGCACCAAGAAAGCACCTGTCACACATGCTTATACATCGAATTTTATCAAACTTAAAGGAAAATGATCTACCCTATCTTATACCATTTCTTTTCTGACATAATAGAAGAGAAAAATCTCCCACATCACTTATAATGTTAATTGCAGTCTCTGAAAATGTCTTCACAAAATGATTTCTTCATTAAAATATAAGTATATTTAATTTATCCATCTGTAAATAAAATAATACATTGTGACCAAGTACTTTTTAAATCAAAAAAGATGGATGATAAGATATTAAGGGAATTATTCATACACATATGAATATTAACAGAATGTTATATTCTGTTCATATTAAAAATATTTGCTATGGGTCTACAGAGTGTTTTCTTTTTTTGTGACTATCCAAAATGTCTATCTAAAACCTCTAGTAATTGTTATTTAATGTTGAAACATTAGAACTATTTTCATGATGATTAAAAAACTGAGATTGAGACAAGAAGGCTAATGATCAGAACTTCTATTCAATATTTTATTGCTAATTCTCGCCAATATAATACAACAAGATAACAATGTAATAAAGGATAGAAAGCAAAAAAAAAAACTACGAAATACAGAATTATGTATCAATAAAACCAGTGTCTACATAGAAACTACAGTAAATGAAATTCGAAGTGAGCATATGCTGAAAAATCATGGTACAAAAATTTGTTTTGTTTTACAACATCACACAATATAAGAATAAATAAATAGATAAACAAGAGTTTAAAAATCTGAATGACTTAAAAATACTATTTTATAAAGGAAATAAAATATAAATAATAAAATAAAATATAAAAATTATAACACCCCATAACTGTTTAGATTTGTGTATCTCATTCATATTATGTTCACGTATACACTTAAAAAACCTCAGGACACTTTCATGAACATAGGTAGATGTAAATGATGTAATATTAATTTATTATAGACAAATGTGTAGCAAAATTATAAAACATGGATGAGGAAGAAATTCATCAGTTGAGCGATAGTGGTTACTCGTGGGGTGGAAGAGAGAGAATAGAATTAGGGAGTAAGACAAAGGATCACAGAAGAGTTAAGCAACATGATCACAGATTTATGGATCTGTATCAGATTTCTATGGTGATAACAGAAGATACAACACCTTTTCAAATGTATATCAATATTTTAAAAATGATGGTGAGAGAGGAAATAGTAATTTTTGTGAAATAGAATTATATCATTCTCTCATCATAAAGCAATAAAACTGGCAATCATCAATAAAACAAAAGATAATAAAAAACCCAAAAGTCCTTCCACCAGAAAATTAAAGAAAACCTTTTATTCAGAAATCACTTGGGTGAGAAGAGAAATACAAACCTAAAAATTGCAGGCATATGGTTATAATATTCATTCTTTTATACCTATAAAAGACAGAGTTGCTTTGAGTCATAGGCTATAATAAAAAGCTCGTGAAGGTATTTTAAAAGGTTAGAGAAATCTTAATACCAGGCTGAACAGTAATACTATAAGTCAATGTCAGCTTCACATATAAATTTAAATATCCTAAACAAAATATTAAAAGTATAAAATATTTGTGCTTTAGAGATATTAGGGCCATGGGAGTATTTAATAAAGGAATAGAAATTTGTTTCAATAATATAAAATACATTGATTTAATTGACTGCATTAGTGGGTAATAGAAGAAAAATCTCATGACCAAGTTAATACCCCCCGAATACCTTTCATAAAATTCAACACCTATTCCTCAGCAGAGCGAGTAGTAAATAAAAACACAGTAGGCATTTGTTACTATTTAAAATGTACAAGACACTGAAGCCAATTCGATAAATAAAATTAGGTTCTAATCTGTATAAAGAGGAGGCAAAATTTCCATTTTTAGAAACTATGATTAAAACTCTAAGTCTTATGAGTCACTGTGCTTATTCTATGAGGATTATCTTCTTGCAACTCTCCCTTAGCAGACAAACTATGAAGTATACCTATATGTTACACATGCATGTAAATAGAAGTGTGTGTATTTACATGTCCTCTCTTGTAAATGTATGCTGAATATCAATGTACCAGTATTTTAATGACTTCGTTTTCTGGCACGTACATACACAAAAGCCAGTTCAGAGTTTATTCTCCAAACTCCAGCCATACAATCAGCAATTTTTTGTTTGTTTTGGTACGTGAACTGGTAATCCAAATATAGAGACTAGTATAGAAGCTAGGAATATTTGTCCAGAAGTGAAAATTGTGCATGAAGGAATACAGATGTCATCCATATTCAGATGTCAGAATGTCATCTTCACCCTTCTACCTTTTCAACCCTCTTGCCACCCACTCTTGGTAGGTAATCCATACCATTAGTACTTGATTTACTTCCTCTACTTTTATTTTCACAAAGAAAAGAATAAATACATTAATTTTTTGCCACATTTTTTATTAAATGAAAAAATTACTCATTATAGATATTCTTCTGTATTTTGCCTTTTTTCAGTTAAAAATACATCCTGGATAGATAGCATTTCCTTTCCATTCATAGAGATCGTCATCATTTTTTGTAGCTAGATAATACTTCATTATGCAGAGATACTGTTTAATCATTCTTCTATCAATGGAGATGGCATTTCATTTTTTTCCTTTTTCTGTTTTTAATTACAGCTAATATTGCATGAATGAATAAGTATGCAAATGTGTGTTTTAAAGTTGTTTGATGTATCTTCAGCCTAAATTCATAGAAGTGAGTTTGCTGGGTCAGAACTTAAATGCCAATGTACTTTTGTTAGCTCTTGACAAATTGTTCCCTAGTTTGAGGTATATGTGATACCTTTTTATCCACAGATTCATGCTTACAATACGTTGTCATACATATTTTTACATTTTTAATAGATTTTTAAAAATTTTTTAGCAATCTGAGAAATGGGAGGTGAAAAATGGAATCATAGTGTAATTTACATTTCTCTAATTACATGTTATAGTACTACCTTTTTGTTTTGTTTTTTGTTTTGTTATTCATTTTATTTTTGTGTTTCAAATACCTTTAGGAGTCATCCTGAAAGATAAACTGCAATGATTCTGTCTTCTCTTATTAATTACATCCTTACGTAGTCCCCTTCCACAATAACGCAGGACTTACCTTTGCAAGCAGTAACATCCGGGATATGTGGTGGTGTGGTAGTGCTGAACATAAGCAGTAGAAGACATACCAGCTTCTTTCTTGGCCCCTGCTTGGTTCAGTCAGTAAGAATCCAACTAGTGCTGTGAGAACCCTCCAGCTGTCTTTTGGGGAGTCCATAACCAAGAACAACTGAGGTCTCGGATCAATGTCTAATTCTAACCTCCAAACCTGTGGGAGTCAGTCACTGTTGAATCAAATCATCCAGCCCATTTCAGCCTGCAGGTAACTGCAGCCCTGGTATCTGAATACCACCTTGTGAAAGACTCAAGTCTGAAATGCCCTGCCACGTTCTCCTAGCGGTGATTCTGGGTAGAGGGTTTCCCTAGTTTCTGTTTGTCTGAAACTTTCATTTGTCATTATCTCTGAAGGCTATCTCTTCCCCCACCCTCTCCACACACACGCTGGAAATAAAAATACTATGTTTGCAGTTATTTTAACACTTAGAAGATGGAAATGTATCCTATCTCTTGTGAATACGATGCTTAGTTACTTTGTTGTTCTTTTAAATGTGAGTTGCAGGGGGCTTTTTGTTTGTTACTTGTAAACCTCTTGTTTTCATTTTCTTCCCAAACACTTTCATTATGATGCTAAGTGTGGTTTTCTCAGATTCATCCTGTTGGGTTTGTAGAACCTATAAAATCTTTCCAAATAGATTTCTTTTGCCATTTTTTCCAGTTTTATCAGCTTTTCATCCTCTGTCTCTTCTAATAGACTTTGCCCTATTATTCTGCTCCTTCCCCTCTGGATTATGTATTTTTATTTACAACCACCTTAGTGCTTATTCTGTTTTATGTATTTTCATAACTAAATTTGTCTCTCTACTTCAGTTAGCATCCTTTCTACTAATCTATCATTTTGTTTAAATATTGTCTCTTCAGTTGTGTCTAATTTGTTCTTTATAAAAAAGATTATATTTTATTTTTTTTAAGATTTTATTTATTTATTTGACAGACAGAGATCACAAGTAGGGAGAGAGGCAGGCAGAGAGAGAGAGGAGGAAGCAGGCTCCTTGCCAAGCAGAGAGCCCCATGTGGGGCTCAATCCCAGGACCCTGGGATCATGACCTGAGCGAAAGGCAGAGGCTTTAACCCACTGAGCCACCCAGGCGCCCCAAGATTATATTTATTTTAAAGAAAAAGAGAGAGCAGGGGGAGGGGCAGTTAAAGAGGGAGAGGCAGAAGACTGAACCGTGCAGTCACCCCTCTAATTTGCTCTTAAATTCATCTGCTGAATTTATAATTTCATCTACTATATATTTCAGTTTTAGAAGGCCCACTTCATTTCTTTTATGTTTCAATTTATCGCTGAAATTTTGCATCTCATTTATTTTGACCTTGTTATTAATGGTGAAATACAATATTTGAAAATACTGATATCTTGATTGTCTAGGATACTTTTCCCATTTTTTTTTTGGTGTTTCTCTTGGTCTTATTTTCTGGTGTGATTATAATTTTGCTTAATGTAGATATTTTATGTGAGATTCTGAGTAACATCATCTTCCTGCCAAAGTGTGTATTTTGGTTCTGGAAGCATTTAGAGAAGGGGTAGATAATATGACTCACTCTTGGATTGAGGTGATTCTAAGGAGCTTTTTATTTTATTTTGATTGGTTGATTTCCATATTCCTCTCCCTTTAATGTGTCTCTCTTCAGAGTCTGTCCTAAAGCCCTACTGTTATTCTAGGGATCCTATGCCTTTTACACACAAGGATCTCCATAATAATCTTCCAAAAGCCCTGTTTGACTTCTGAGACTCTTACCCTCTACTTTGTACTTAAATATCAGCCTTTTTTAAATTGCTGCACTCAAATAAAAACAACTTTCTACTCAGCTCTTCATCTTTACCTTTGCTACTTATGATATGGCAAATATCACTGGGGAAAACTAGCAAAAAAAAAAAAAATGAGATTCACCTTACTTTATTTTTTCCTTATTACTGGGATATCAACTCCTAATTCCATTTAAATAAGAATTGGTCCTATAAGGTACTCTTATATAGCCAGAAGTGAAAGTTTTCTTTGCTGCCTTATTTGTAAGATTCACAGCATTAATGGTATTTAAAAATTTCTCCTTTATATTGTCAATTTGCATGTTAGTTTGTTTTGTGGGTTTTTTTCTCACTTTTAAAAATTGTATTGAAATATTAGAGAGGTCTTGATGTTCTGACTTCTTTCTACATTCTTTACCAATACTTCTTTATCAAGATGTCACTTTTTTCTGAGGATATCATCTTTTAAATCATTCTGAATCACTGTCATTGTCCATCCCCTTTCATTTTAAACCTAGTTAGTGATTTTCTTTTTTTCAATTGAAGCACATTGAAAAGTTTTATTTTTCTTACTTGTGCTTGGATATTTAATTGTGTTGTTGTTTCTGTATTAAAATATTTTAGGGATATAGCCCTACATGCAATGAGATAAATAATTACTATTTTATAAAATGGAAATATATATGTTAGAAATATATATATTAGAAGTGAATATAAATATTAGAAATATATATATTAGGGAACCTTTTAATGTACTACCTAGTGATTATGCTAGGTGTTGATATGCCATTATTTATAAAGATGACTCAATCAGATAGAGGTAAGACTACATGAGTTTCAGGATTTTATGGTTCTTACTAACTTTATAGTCTTGTCCACAGTAATATTTTTTTGAAAGTTAATTTATACCCATCTCTGAAATTATTTTAAAGAGAGACATGTTTTTTTTTTTAATAGTGACCGCATCGTTGAAAAATTGAGTTCTGCATTAGAACAAACCAGAATTTGTGGAATGCCATTATCTTTATACATAGTTCTTTCTAAATATACAGACTGAAAAAAAAATGTAAGAAAGTAAAAATACAGCAGTAGAAACTGCAAATTTGCCAACCTAAAAACAAGAAAATAACTGCAATTTATCTACATGATTATTTTCTCAGACTATCTTAAATACTGAATTTTGTGGAGATTGTATAAGCATCACTATCTATTCTTTTATAATTACACAGTGCCTAAGCTTTTGCTTGTCTGCAGTATTTCCAGAGCAGAAATTTGTATTTGTTCATGGAGCTGCTTATTCAGTCTTATTCAACTCAAAGAGAAGTAACTTCCTTTCTGTTACACTCTAATGGACACCATTTGGCAAGTGTTTTTTCAACAAGCTTTACCTCACTCCTGAAAGAATTGGGCCTTCTCTAGTCAAAGGAAAGATAGTAAATCAACTGTAGTGTTAATCAATAAAAGTAATCAGCCTCTGAAGCAAAACTTGTCTGTTGCAATATGTAACAACTAGCTCTTGGGTGGACTTTAAAACAGAGCTTAAAGAGTGAACAGAGTTCTCCTGCGCTATTTTTCCCACTTTATTTCAAGTAACATTAGAATTTTAGATGAGACTAAAGTTTAAACAGATTGTTTGAGAGTATGTGCTCTATGAGTATGAAAAGAATATGGAAAGGAACGAAAGAAGCAATTGTGAAAAAAATAATTCTCTGCAATGTGATGTAATGAAAGAAAATAAGCTCTGGGTATGATTCCAAATATGACTTTGCATGGGAAGTAAAAATCTATTTTTGTGGCTTGTGTGCTATCCAAGGGTTTCATCTAATTTTCAGATCATTTTCTTTTGTGTAATTTCTTATCTTGTAAACAACTGTTGATTTGGTGCTAGAATTCTCTTCCTGTTTGAAAATTTATTTGCTTGAATTATTTGTATTCTATGCTTCATTGACATAGGTCTTCCATTTAACTAGTTGATAACATAATGTGCTTAGTAGAAAAACTAGAATAAGAGTTTAACATTGAAACAATCAATTAATTAAAGAAATTATTAAAGAAATGGCTAAATTAAAAAAATTGCTCAAGAATTTACTAAATAAAATTTAAAATGGGTATGTTTCAAGGATGGTTGGAGGAGAAGAAATGAAAACCAGAAACAGGAAAATCTATACTGAACCCACATAATAAAGAATAAACGAAAGTTTATTTAGGATATACATTGTTAGTCTTTTTAAAAAATATTTTACTTATTTTTTTTTTATTATTTGAGAGAGGGAGACAGACAGAAAGAGATAGAGAGAGCACCTGAGCCAGGGAAGGGGCAGAGAGACAAGGAGACTCCTCACTGAGCAAGAAACCTGATGTGGGGCTCCATCCCAGGACTCAGGGATCATGACCTAAGCCAAAGGCAGATGTTTAGCCAACTGAACCACCTATGTGGACAGGACATACATTATTTTTTATCAGTTATTTAAAACATTTTATCATTAAAAATACAATTACTTTAACCACTGATTAAATGAACTTCTCTAATGCTAAATACAAAAATGTTAATGAAAAGTTGTTTATAAACTTTAAAGTCTATGATAAAGATAAGTACATACAATTATCAAAATTTCTAATGACAGTCACTTTATAAAAATATCATTAAGTAATACACAAAGATTTCTAAATGTTAAATCCTTAATATTACTAAGCCTGAATGGAATAGTAAAAATAATAACTGTGACAAAAACAATTAACACTATTGTTTATAATAAGTATATATTTTGGACATGAGCTCTCTATATTTCAAGTCTGTAAGTAGTTGTCTTATATTTGAAAAACAAAACATAAAACTTTAGGGTATATTTGGCACTGTTCTTACATCTGAGTTTTACTTTAAATATCTGTACAGAACCCATTGGGAGCAAGACATGTTACAGACTAAAGGACTCATCTGAGCAACAGTCAGCTTGGGGAACAGGGAGATGTAAAGTACAAAGAACATTTGCTGTGATGATCCCTTTCTATTACTGGCTGCTGAAACAGTAGGTGGAGAGAAGTCCTGGGAGTAGCAAAATGCTCTGGTAGATCTGGGGGTTTGGTTCAGACAGATGAAAGCCACAATATTACTTTGTACCTTCTGAAACCTGGTTACCAGAGTCATTAAGGACTTACGCTAGAATTAAACACTAAACAATATTAGCTCAAAACAACATGGAAATTGGAGTATCAGGGCAAAATTGTTTATTGTGATTTCTCAGATTTAGACCTGATGATGATTAAAGTTCAGGGGTTATACTGTGGAATTGCTTTTTCAGTTATATAATAGTCCTTAAATAAGGATTTTTAGTTACGTTACTCATTTTTGTAATCAAAGGATATATGTAAGATCCGATGATCTGCATATACAATTATACTCAATGTCTAAGAGTTGATAGGTATGTTCTATTCCATCTTTCCAAGAGATTGGTGTGTGTGTGTGTGTGTTTAAGATTTTATTTGTTTGAGGGACACCTGAGTAGCTCAGTTGGTTAAGCAGCGGCCTTCAGCTCAGGTCATGATCCCAGGGTCCTGGGATCAAGCCCCATATCAGGCTCTCTGCTCAATAGGGAGTTTGCTTCTTCCTCTCCCGCTCCCCCTACTTGTCACTCTCTCTCTTTGTCAAATAAATCTTAAAAAAAAAAAAAAAAAAGATTTCATTTTTTTGAGAGGGAGCCAGAGTGTGTGTGGGGAGGGACAAAGGGAGAGAGTCTTCAAGCATACTCCCCACTGACCAAGGAGTCTGACACAGGGCTCAATTTCACAACCCCAATATCATGTCCTGAGCCGAAACCAAGGGTCCATTGACTATCTGATGGAGCCATCCAGGTGCCCCAATAAGAGATTCATTTCTTGGTGTTTTTCCACTATACATGGTAGTCTCCAGGCTTCTAGAAAAATGGTCTGTAAACATGTTCTTCCAGAGAGACCAAAGTTTATCAAGAGAGTATTTACAAGTCAGATTGTTAAGTGTGTGCTTAATGATCTTATGGTTCTCAAAAACAAGCTCTTTTAAAGCATGTTTATTCACTCCTTAATATGATAAAAAGCCTCTTTTGAAATAAGACTAATGGAGTTTAATTCTCCATCTCTACTAAAGTGATTGTAAACTTTCACTTAACAGTATCACTTTAGCTTCTTCTGGCAATCCCTTAGGTTAAGAAATGAGCCCAGACAATAGTCAAATCACAATTATTTGCTTTACCACAATTCTCTCTTTTCACACATTTAACCATCTAGAATCACTGGAACATTCATGTATGTTGCTGAATGGTTTCTAATACCACGAGACAGGCAGAGTCTTTGACCAGTTTTCACCATCACCTTCTATCTATGCACCTAGGACATATGAGTCAGCAGCTGCTTTCAACATCAAACAGACAATTAACATCCAAGGTCACAGGGTGATAAGTTTAATTATAGGACTTAAACTTCTATCATGAGACCAGTAATTTTGTCTTGGTTGTTGAACTCTACAAAAATAACCTGCCTTTTCTGTCCCGGAAACTGAGTTAGTTATTTACTATCTCAACTTGCATAACTGACTGATGAACCCTAGGGGTTTCTTCCAAGTCTGTAATACAGGTGTTAAAGAAGCTTTAAACTTCTAACTTGAGTACAAAATGACTGTAAATGATGATAAATCTGTGTGTGTGTGATATGACCGGTTTATAGTGTCAAAACACAGTCTTCTAAGGCTGAATCCTATCTGTCATATATTTAAAAATCAAAGCTCTCAAAACTCCAGAGTGTAAAATGAAACTTAAGAAAGGTCTAGATAGGGGCACCTGGGTGGCTCAGTGGGTTAAAGCCTCTGCCTTTGGCTCAGGTCATGATCTCAGGGTCCTAGGATCGAGCCCCACATCAGGCTCTCTGCTCAGCAGGGAGCCTGCTTCCCCCACTCTCTGCCTGCCTCTCTGCCTACTTGTGATCTCTCTCTCTCTGTCAAATAAATAAATAAAATCTTAAAAAAAAAGGTCTAGATAATGTAAATCTCCCTGAAACTTATGAAAATAATTTAGTTGTTTTTTGTTTTGTTTTGTTTTGTTTTGTTTTTTGCATCAGCAATGAAAGCAGCTTTAAGGGAAACTTACTGAAATTTGCTAAGTGGAATTTAATTCTCCATATCTACTAAACCCATTGTAAACTTTTATTTAAGAATATCACTTCAGCTTTTTCTGGTAATCCCCAAGGTTAAGAAATTCATTAGAAATGCCATCTCAGCCAATTCCACTTGATGTAAACAAAACTTTTTATACATTATATATATAATAACTTACTGTATCAGTCCAGGTTCAGAAACTTGTGGTAGGCCAGTTCCAGATAGTTTCATTTCACCTGTAAACTGTATCACTTTTACTGACACTGTAATTTTCAAATGTATAATATGTTTACAGATGTGCCCTGCATTTAGTCTGCCTTGTTCCTATTTTGATTTTTGTTGAGTCTCCTGCCTGTTTGCCAAAAGCTAGGATGCTTCAGGCCCATGTACAATTGAAAGCAGAGGCATCCTTGAGCTTTAAAGCATTGAACAAACTGGAAATTGCAACATACCACATACTGAAGTGAAAGAAGTCTGTGTTTTTGTGTTTTTTTTAAAATAAAAATTTTCAAAAAGTTAAAAAAAAATGCCATCTCACGCAAATTTCTTTCTAAGTTGAAGAGCATGATAGCCATATTCTTTATCCACAATAGTCTTTAATTTCTATACTTTTCATTCTTTCATACATAGCTGGAGTAACTCCAACATAAATTACAAGTAAAAAGGAAGACACATTAGAAAGAAAACTAGTTGTAGTATTCTTTTTACGATTATAATAATCTTTTTTTTGTTCAAGCAATTTAAGTACAATGAAAAGCATTAAAAATAAAAGTGAATGAATATTAGAAATCAAAATCAAAATTCCTTTTAAATAACTTTATTTTAATATGTTAACTGTTTAAACAGATAAGAATTAGTATATTCAGCATATGATGAAGATTATTTTTAGACAGTGGATCAAATACTATGGCAGGCAGCCTTCTCTTCTGTTTCTAAGCAATAAAAACACCCAGTAGCCCAAATTCCATGAGGCATCTCTGGAAAATGGCAAGTGGATTGGATAATATTGAAGAAGTTAACCAAATTTTTAACATTATAGGATGGTATACTGGGGGGAAAATCACTTGTTTCACAGATATTTAAAAGTTAGAAGTGATATCTTCCAGAAAGAAGGAGGTAACTGTTTTCTAAGAATGCTAAAACAAATTACCCTAATTTGGGGGCATCTAAAGTACAGAAATTTATTCTCTTCTTGTTCTGGATGCCAAAAGTCCAAAAACATGATATCGACAGATTTGTAGTCCCTACGAAGGCTCTAGAAGAGAATTTTTTTTTTTTTTCATTTTCCAGTTTCTTGTGGCTGTCAGCTTTCCTTGGCATCCTTTGTCATTCACATCTCTGTCAGATTCTGCCTCTGTCTTCACATTCCCTTCTCCTCTGAGTGTCTGTGTCTTCTCTCCTGTCACTGTCTCCTATTGGATTGAGTGCCCACTTGGATAATGTGGAATGACATCCCCATCTCAAACTTAATTGCATCTTTATACCTCGTCTTTCTAAATATGATAATATGCACAGATTCAGGGATTAGGACTTGGATATATCTTTTTTTTCCTTTTTCTTATTTAAAGATTTATTTATTTATTTGACAGAGAGAGAGGGAGAGATTACAAGTAGGCAGAGAGGCAGGCAAAGACAGAGAGGGAAGCAGGCTCCCTGCCAAGCAGAGAGCCCGATGCGGGACTCGATCCCAGGACCCTGAGATCATGACCTGAGCCGAAGGCAGAGGCTTAACCCACTGAGCCACTCAGGCGCCCCAGGACTTGGATATATCTTTTGGAGGTGAGATTTATTATATTACTAGAATTATTTCTGATAATACTGTTAGGATCACTTATACAAAATAATAATTTTTCCTCATATCTCCTCAGCATAAGGATTTAACAACAGAATAGTTATTCTTTCAGTCATGAGCAGGAATTTCAGATTTGTGCTTCAGAGAGGTGAGGACATATGCATAGGTTTTGTTATATATGCTAGGCATGAGGAGATCAAGATTCTAAATGATCAAACACTAAAGCATAATTTTCAACAATATAATCACTGGAGGTAAGATGGAACATACCATTTTCAGCTGTATATACAATATTTACCCCTCCCCATACACACACACACACACACACACACACGCACTATCCTTAGTAATAATTATTAAAGGAAACTGTTGCAAATCGGTAAGTATCTACAATCAGATTAAAGCATGTGAAAAATGCACTCCTCTGAGACTTATCAAAATGAAAGAATAGTGAACAGCATGAGAAAGCACTATCACAAAAGTAACCAAGAAACCATACCCAAGAACAAACATTTAATAGAAAAAAGGACATTAGAAGAAATAGTATCAAGGAGCTCAGCAAAATGTAAAATGCAGCCTCCTCCACTAATAATTATAAAACACAGTTTAAACATTGAAAACAAACAGCTCTTGAAAGGTGCCAGGAAACATCAAAGAGAGTCTGAAATTAAGAGGCAAAGATCCCTGAGAACAGGACACTGAAAAAGCTCCAGATTTTCAGTGATATTATGTTTTAGAAAATCTGATCATTTGCTGACTGCTGAAAAAATATGGAGAATTTTGAGAGAAAGTAGTAACCTAGGTCCTGCTGAGTTCTTAGTGAGTCAGGGAGAAAATAATTATACACAGTTCAGCATTAACTTGCTCCCAGGACTTGAAACGTAATCATGAATTAGGGAAAAAACAAACAAACAAACAAAAAAACGCACAGGGGGGCCCAGGCAGCTCAGTTGTTAAGCATCTCCTTAAGTGTCTGCCTTCAGCTCAGGTCATGATCCCAGGGTCCTGGGATCAAGCCCCATATTGGGCTCTCTGCTCAGCGGGAAGTCTGCTTCTCCCACCCCCACTACCCCTGCTTGTGTTCCTTCTCTCGCTGTGTCTCTCTCTGTCAAATGAATAAATAAATAAATAAATCTCAAACAAACAAACCAAAAGAACGTATAAACCAAGCATGAACCTAGTATTTTATAAGCAATAATGCACACGAGGCATCGGCTAGCCCCTAAAGGGCAAGTGCAGGGAGTAAGAAGCAGACAAAGCAGAAAGCAGCTGTTTCCTGGTTGAAAACGGAATCAGAAAATTCTGCAATATTGAGCACTGTGTACACACTCTATTGGTTCTTTTCTCTGGAGAGCTCTAATACAGTATGCAACTCCTGTTAGCCTGGGGTTGGAGGGAGAATGTACTTTGTCTTTCTGATTTCGCCTGTGTCTTAGGCAAGCTTCAAGTTCCTGAGTCTCAGCTCCTGTTCCTCCTAGTGCCCCCACCCTTCTCTATATGTGTTTCTGGGCCCACCTCTCATAATTCCATTCCTCTTCCAGATGCAAGGTTTTGTTTTTGTTTTTGTGTTTCTGTCCCTTTCCTTTGGACATAATATTTACTTCAGTGCCCAACAGTGATAGTGTGTATTGCTCCGAACCTCCATATATTGAAACTTTTCATTCCAGAATAGAGAAAGAGGCAAGAAGAATTGCAAGCGCTTTGTTCCGTACTTGTCATTCATTCTCTTAAGTCTGCAATATTAACGACATCTTCTTAAAACTTTATCTGGTAATTTCCATGAGCACCTGATGGGTTTCAAGGAGAAAATCTTGAAGTGGACTCCCCAGTCTCTGTGGCCATAAGGGATTTCCCACTCCCTCAGCAATGTACTCCTGATGTCCACCAATTCACAGCCTCTGCTAAATAAATTCTTCCTTGTATCTGATTGCTTCATAAGCCACTGCCTCTGTCCCATCTTTCCCTGCAGGCATCTCCTTAGATTTTGTTCAGTTTGTTGACCCGAAACCTCAGTGCCTGGATAGGTTCAAGGGAAGCTGTGAATTTGCAGCTTGTCTGGCCTTTTTTCCCCTTTAAAACTGAAATAATCTCTAGGTGTCTCACCCCTGAGCAGATACCAGATGTCAACAACAGACTTTTTTAAAGGATTGTATTATTCATGTTTCTGATCCCCAAACCACTTTGTTATGCCAAAGCAAACTTGGATTATTAAGCTTCGGAGGCCATTTATTTATACAGTGGTTTGGGTAAAGCTTTGGTTTTTTTCTCCCCTGCTCTTTTTCCTTCCTTCCACCTTTGGTGGGATGCAGGTCCTAGTTTCGTAAACAATATAGTTCCAATGTTTTCTTGAGGTCTGATAGAATTTAGATTTTTTCCACTATTTTTCCGGATATAATTGATATAACATTATGTTTGTTTTAACTGTACATGATTTGATATATGGATATCAAATATATATAGCAATATATAACAAGTATATATATCAAGTATATATGTACACATACTGTGTGTATATGCAATATATTACTATAGGAACACTGTAAGTCTAGTTAACATTCATTACCACAGAAAGTTAGGCACATTTTTCTTGTGATGAGGAGAACTTTTAAGGTCGAGTCTCTCAGCAACTTTCAAATATGTTATACAATATCATTAACTATAACCACCATGTTGTACTTTACATTTACATCCCCATCACTTATTTATCTCATCCAAGGGCATTTTGTACCTTTTGTTCCCTTCACCCATCCTCACCCCCTGCCTCTGGCAACTATCAATTTGATCTCTGCGTGAATTCTTTTTCTTTTAAAAATTTCAATATAACTGAGATCGTAGGTAATTTTTTCTGCTTGACGTATTTTGCTTAGCATAAAACACTTAGGCTCAATCTATGTTGTTGCAAATGGCAGGATTTTCTTCTTTTTTATGGCTGAGTAATATTCCATCATATCTATCTATCTATATATATATATATATATATATATCCCCCATATTTTCTTGAGTTAATGTTTTCACTTCCTTCCAGTAAACACAAGAAGTAGAATAGCTAGATCATATGGTAATTCTATTTTTAATTATTTCAGGAACCTCCATACTGTTTCCATAGTAGCTACACCAATTTACTTTACCACCAGGGGTTCCCTGTGCTCCACATTCTTACCAATACTTGTGGGTTTGGTTGGGTTTGGTTGGGTTTTGATAATAACTAATCTAACAGGTATGAGGTAATATCTCATTGTGGTTTTGATTTACATTTTCCTGATGATTAGTGATGTGCATCTTTTCAAGTACCTGGTAGGCATTTGTATATCTTTTTTCAAAAAATGTCTGTTCATATCCTCTGTCCATTGTTTAATTGGATTGGTTTTTTTTGGGGGGGTATAGATTTATATGAGCTTTTTCTTTTTTTATAGCATAGATATTAACCCCCTTATTAGATATATGATTTGCAAATATTTTCTCCCATTCTATAGGTTGCCTTTTCATTTTGTTATTCATTTCCTTTGCTGTGCTGAAGCTTTTATGTGATATAGTCCCATTTGTTTGTTTTTGCTTCTGTTGTCTTTGCTTTTAGTATCAAATCCAAAAAAATAATTGCAAAGACCTATGTCAAGGAGCATAACACCTGTATTTTCTTTTAGGAGTTTTAGGGTTTCAAGTCTTACATTCAAGTCTTTAATTCATTTCAAGTTGATTTTTATGGATGCTACACAACAGTGGTCTAGTTTCATTCTTTTGTGGGTGACTGTTGTTTTCCCAAGACCATTTCTGAGAAGATTGTTCTTCCCCCAGTGTATATTCTTCATAAGTTAATTGACAATATATGTATGGCTTTATTTCTGGGCTCTCTATTCTGTTCCATTGATAAATGTATCTGTTTTTATGCCAGTACTGTACTGTTTTTGATTACTGTAGCTTTGTAATACAAAATCCTTAATACAAAATTCCTGATTTCCTGAAATCAGGAAGCATGATGCCTTCAGCTTTATTCCTTCTCAAGATTGCCTTGGCTATTTAGACTTGTAATTAAAGTGCTTGAACATCTTGGTAGTCATTTGTAATAAAAAAAAATCTGTATCTTACATTGTGTGTAAAGAAAAAATCTAGTTAGAGATACAAATGTAAAAAACACATAATCATACAAGTATGACAATGAAATATGGGTGAATGTCTCTTGAATCTCAGTGTAGGCAAAGGTTTTCTAAGATTTAAAAAATCTAGAAGTGACAAGTAAAAAGATTGATGAATTTGAGAATGTGAAAAAAATTTTAAAGTTTTGTATTGTGAAAATCAACATAAAATAATCAGTGAAACTAAGAAAAAACTTTTACAGTAATCAGAGCAAAAGACTACCATTCCTAATGGTAAAAAAGCCTTAAAACTGATGTGTTAAGTAGGAAAACTCTGACTGAAAATGAGAATATTATATGAACAGACAATTCAACAGAAAAGATAGAAAAAGTGGTTTTTGAAAATATGAAAACATTTTCAAATTCACTCATGGTTAAAAAATTACAACCAAAACAGTAAGTTACTATTTCTTTCCACCAAATTAGAAAATAAAAGTATGAACAAAGCGTGTAAGGAAGGATTATCTATCTATATATGGAAACTTGGAAAAATTGCCGCTGGAGTGGCCTGTGAAAGAGTAACAGTGAGACATTAGCTAAAATCATTAGAAAATGAAGGGTGATGTCCCAGACTCGGCAGATGATGACAGTAATGAGATACGGTGTTTAATATAGCTTGTTGACCTGAGATTCAAGCTGGAGATTTTAGGGGGGGAAAAAAAAAGATTATATTAATTACATTTTGCTGTGTAACCAATTAACTAAAATTAAGGACCATAAAAAACACTGCAAATATTTATTGTTTCAGAGTTCCTGTTGGTCAGGCATTTAAGAGTAGCGTTGCTTTAGGCTTCTGTCTTGGAAATCTCTCTTATGATAGTGCAACTTTTATGTCAGCCTTGACTGGGGTCATCAGAGTGTCCTTACTGAGCCTGGAAGATTTACTTCTGAAGTTGTTCACTCATATGATTGGCAAGTAGCTGCTGATGGGTGGAAGAAAATCTCACTCAAAATGTGGACTTCTTGGGGCAGCTGGGTGGCTCAGTGGGTTAAGCCTCTGCCTTCAGCTCAGGTCATGATCTCAGGGTCCTGGGATCGAGCCCCACACTCAGCAGGGAGCCTGCTTCCTCCTCTCTCTCTGCCTGCCTCTCTGCTTACTCGTGATCTCTCTCTGTCAAATAAATAAATCTTAAAAAAAAAATGTGGACTTCTTTATAGGGCTGGTGGAGTGTCCTCAGGACATGACAGCCAGATTCAGAACAAGTGATTCAAGAGAAAAAAGGCGAAGGCTTCAATGCCTTTTATGACCTACTCTAAAAGTCACACTCCCTCACTTCCCAGAGTGTGGGATAGGACTACATAGAAATATGACCAAGAGATGAGAATTACTGGGGATTACATTTGAACATGGCTACAAAAAAGGTGGCCATATATTCTAAACGTGACTTTAGAAATAAAAGAATACCTGGTTCATTTCCATAAAAATGATATAAGGAATCAGAAAAATAAAGCCACTAGTGAGAAAAATAAAGCCACCATTGGGAGATACTTATGATGGAATTCATGTACTAATTAGTACACCCAGGTGATAGCTGGATTGTAATTTAACACAATGAATGAAGGGACCATTCAGGCAGTATGTTGACAGTATAGAAAATGTTACATGTAACTCTTATGCATAACATTGAATTTCAAGGAATAGAGTCATAAATTTTAATTTATTTTTTCAGCGTAACAGTATTCATTGTTTTTGCACAACACCCAGTGCTCCATGCAAAACGTGCCCTCCCTATTACCCATCACCTGTTCCCCCAAACTCCCATCCCTGACCCTTCAAAACCCTCAGGTTGTTTTTCAGAGTCCATAGTTAGAGTCATAAATTTTAAGGAGTTGACAGAAGACTACAAGGAAGAAACAATAGAGATGTACAAGGCTTTATTGGATTAAGGTGAAGAAACGGAAAGATGACCTGGCAGTTTAGGAAGTTTTTTGGTAACTGAGATAAAAAAGACATAATACAGTTAGTCGCAATGGCTTCATCGCAGATAGTGGTAGCAAAGTTTTCAGTAATATGGGTTATGACCCAGTGTGTTTCTGGAGCTTTCTCTACTTCACTGGGTAGGTAGATCTCTGTCCTAGGGAAAATAAGGTCTTGGTCATAGTGCTTAGGCCTATACTAAAAGACAGGACTAGAAGTTTCTGGGAGATGTGGGCTTAATCCCCATTGTCCTGGTGGGAGGGTTTCTGTTGCTCCCCTCAGAGAAAAGCTACTATAGCTTTGAGTTAGTGTGTTTTCTTTTGTTAGCTTTTGATGGCCTGAATGGTGGGGAAGCTGGGTGTTAAATCATTTTTATGTGGGCCTCTTCCCCAACCCTGAAGATAGGATAAGGGTTTAGAGGAAGAAACATACTCTAAAGTCCATTTTTGTGTATTTCCAATTATTTTGTCGTTTCTGTTGTGATTGCATTTTACCTGGAAGAACTTTTTATAAGTGTTTTTTATAAGTGTTTATTTTTAAGTTCCCAAAATGTAACAGGATGGAGGAGGGACTTTTAAAAATTAATGATTTTTAGGGCGCCTGGGTGGCTCAGTGGGTTAAGCCGCTGCCTTCGGCTCAGGTCATGATCTTAGGGTCCTGGGATTGAGTCCTGCATCGGGCTCTCTGCTCAGCAGGGAGCCTGCTTCCCTCTCTCTCTCTCTGCCTGCCTCTCTATCTACTTGTGATCTCTCTCTGTAGAATAAGTAAATAAAACCTTAAAAAAAATTAATGATTTTTAATTGAATTATATTGTTTTAAAAGAAGATTTATATGGTGATAACTACTATTTTTTTGGTACTTTTTATTCATTCTTATTACTATTTCTTATGAATTTGCTTTTTTTTTTTTTTTTTTTTTAAAGATTTTTTATTTACTTATTTGACAGAGAGAGATCACAAGTAGGCAGAGAGGCAGGCAGAGAGGCAGGCAGAGAGGCAGGCAGAGAGGCAGGCAGAGAGAGAGGGAAGCAGGCTTGCTGCTGAGCAGAGAGCCCGATGCGGGACTCGATCCCAGGACCCTGAGATCATGACCTGAGCCGAAGGCAGCGGCTTTAACCACTGAGCCACCCAGGCGCCCCTGAATTTGCTTTTTTATGTGCTAAAATATGACCAAATTTGCGAAAGTATTATGTTTGGTTGTGGCTGTGGGGTTATTACTAACATGTTGAGATCTGTCTACCTCTATGTGTCAGCATATAAATGCATCTATGTTGATTATATATATAGACATAAACATGTTTTATATTTCATGTTATATCCAATACATATTTATATGTAGAATATTAATATGTATTTGGTATATGAACTATGGTTTAATCAGCATTCTTAGTAATTATCTTTCTACTGATTCATTCATTTTGATTCATTCATTTTCCCTTGGACAGAGCTCAAATGAATTCATTTTGTCAAAGTATACTTTGACATCTGTCAAGTATACTTTTTTGAATTCTGACAATTCATGCATTATAACTTATAGTCTATAGTAAAAGGTATGTAGCAATACATGTTTTTTATATCTTGATGAATGATTATAGTTTAGATACCATCCTTTATTTGTATACCATTCTGTTTAAATTCTGATAATATTATTATGTTGCCTTTCTTTTACAGAATTGTCTGCAATTTTGCTTGGCCCTTCCCTTGATTTTCTACCCTCCTGAATCATGATTTAGAGAAGATTTTTGAAATACTGTATTGCTGTGATTTTTAAAATACAAGAGTCTGTTTAAGGGATTTTTAAAACTTTATATAATGATTACTAGTATATGTGAAATTATTCTTCTCATGTATTCTGTATTTTCTATTGATTATCTTTTTCTCCTTTTTTCCTTATTTTAGGTCAGTGGTTCTCAAGTAAGGCTATTTTTTGGTTGTCACAGCAGTCACATTGGGCTGAGGATTGCTACTAGCATCAGCTGGGTAAGTCTAGGGGGGCTGCTAAATATCCTACAATGCATGGTGCAACCCCATGCAACAGAGAACTACCTGTTCCAAAATGTCCATACGCTAAGATCAAGGACACTTATTCCAAATTATACATTCTGTATTCTATTCATTTTTTTTATTTGTGTCAATGTGAGATAGATTTAAGATTACTTTAGTCATCACTTAAAACAATCTTCAGAGAATGTTGAATTACTAGACACATTCATTTTCCTGTAGTGCTAGAAAAAAGGGATTTAGGGTGCCTGGGTGGCTCAGTGGGTTAAGCTGCTGCCTTCAGCTCAGGTCATGATCTCAGGGTCCTGGGATCGAGTCCCACATCGGGCTCTCTGCTTGGCAGGAGCCTGCTTCCGTCTCTCTCTCACTGCCTGCCTCTCTGTCTACTTGCGATCTCTCTCTGTCAAATAAATAAATAAAATCTTTAAAAAAAAAAGAAAAAAGGGATTTATAAAGATTTAAGGTACTGTGGTTACTCTTCTCATCTTCCATAATGTTTAAAATTTTTTTTTATATTTTTAATCACCCAGTTATTGTCAATATATACAGGGTAGTCACACACGTATGCATATGTATATGTGTATATGTGTGTATGTATATTGTATGTATGTGTATATGTATGTTTGTATATGTGTGTGTATGTGTGTATGTATATGTATCCTTATCCATGGGTTTTACCATTTTTTTCCTTCTTATACCCCTTCTCTGTGTTTGGGTCTCCTTTTCCTGCTTGCTGAGTTACACCCATGAGTAGCACTTTCATTGGAGGTAGATGGAAGGCAAATTGTCCAGCATTCATTGTATCTAAACTGTTTTAACTTCACTTACATTATTTAATGATTGTGTAGCTGGAATAAAATTATATTCATAGTAATTTCCCTTCAGCACTTTGAACATTTTATTTCAGTAACACATTGTTTCTGTCTGTGATTAGTAAGTTACTCCTTCATAGGTAATCTTATCATCAAACCTGATTTAGGACCAACACCTTTATACTTGATAAGTCATTTTGATTCTGTGTGTCTTAGTGTTAATTAGCTTTTGATCTCTGCTTGAGACCAATTATGGTTTTGTTCTTACTTAGATAACATATTCTATGTTAGTTCTGAAAAATTATTGGTATTGTCTTGTTAAATGGTATATTCTTTAAATTATAAGTTTATGAAATCATTATTAGAAACCTAATAGACCATTTTTTATCCTCTATCATTCAAATTCTATTTTGTGTGTTCTATCTTGTAATTTCTTTGAAGAATTTGAACGTACTTTTGAGTATATGCTTGAATTTGATTTGTACTTCATCTGTCTAGTTTGAACTTTTAGTTCTCCATTAATTATATTTTTATCTTAAGTTTATGATTTTTGGAATCATACACATTGGAATGTCTGTTTAGCTTCCTCAGATATACTTAATTTTCACAGTAGCCTCATTTTTTCCATACACATTCTCTACATTCGTATCACTTTTTACCTGATAGCCACAAGATGGCTACTCAATATCCTGTGTCAGTCTTCTAACTAAGAAGAAGAGAAATTAAGCTCCAAAATCTGAAGGAGGTCTATGTTTTTAAAAGGTAATACTGGAATTCCCACCCAGTAGTGGCCCCAGTTACAACAGTGGAAAAAAGGAGCTGTGGTTCATTCCAGTAACCTTCCTCAGAAAGAGAGGCCCCAGAAAACCATGCAAGAGATTAGAAAAGTGTATGTATGAGTCGTCATGGGTAGACTGCCACGGCCATTAAGGTGCTCTGCTCAGATTCTCCTTGGCAGACTTTCATGGAAAGCATGGTTGACTTTCATCCTCCAGCTGTCACCCGACTAGTACTACCACATTCAGACCAAGGCATGTTTCTCTTGGTTCCAAGGCCCTGCTCCTTCAAATCTGCTCGCAGTCAGAGATAAAGCCTGATATGGACTCCTAGACCTGTTTGATTTCTGCCCACTTTAGGACTGACAATGGGCAGCTCACTGGCCAGGTCAAATCTTTATCAGAACTGGGGTGTAGACTGACACAACTCCCTACCCAGTTCTTCTCTTAACAGTTGTTAAACTTAAATCATGATCTGAAGGCTCTCCATTCCTATTCCTGCTCCCATGGTTGGCCACATGCTTTCATCTTGGAGTATGCAAAGGCACTTTCACTTAGTTTTTGAATATGTTGTACAAGAGATTTTATATTCTATATTTAATTGGCCTCATAAGGATTCAGAAAGACCACCAGTGCAACCATATTTCCCAAACTCCAACCATTAAATGCTTACAGGTAAAGATCTAATTTTTTTATCAGATATATTATCCATATAACACCCATGTTCTAAACAAATACTGAGGTATATAGTTTTTTTGTTCTTCAGTAATTTTAGAACACATAGTGGAAATGTGGATTCTAGAAGGTTACTTTTTTTTTTTAAAGATTTTATTTATTTATTTGACAGAGAGAGATCACAAGTAGACAGAGAGACA